>NW_008795557.1:184431-189715 GCF_000699145.1 Aptenodytes forsteri
TTGTTAAATTTCATGCTGTTGATGATTGCCCAATGCTCCAATCTGTCCAGATCCCTCTGCAAGGCTTCTTGTCCCTTAAGAGAGTCAACAGCACCTCCCAGTTTGGTATCATCAGTAAACTTGCTGATGGTGCATTCAACTCCTGCATCCAGATCATTGATAAGGATATTGAACAGAACTGGCCCTGGGATTGAGCCCTGAGGAACATCGCTGGTGACTGGTCGCCAGCCAGATGTAGCCCTATTCATTACAACCCTTTGAGCTCTGTTGTTGAGCAAGGTCTTCACCCAGCGCACCGTGTATCTGCTCATCTCACAGTTGGACAGCTTGTCCAGAAGGATGCTGTGAGGGACAGGATCAAAAGCTTTACTAAAATCCAGAAAAGCTACATCCACTGCCTTCCCTTCATCCATGAGGTGGGTGACCTTATCGTAGAAGGATATCAAATTAGGACATGGTATTGCTGGGGCTTTACAAAAGGGAGGGAGGTTTGGTCCCATGCCGTCCTGGAGCATCACCCCACGTGGGTGATTTTCTGGCTGCAGCAAGTGCCTGTTCCTGCAGTGTGAGTTTGCTTTGGGTAGCAGGTGAGCAGCAGCTTCGTTCTGGGAGCTGAGGAAAAGATGATGGTGGTTTTTGCTGAATCTTTACTTCCAGACCTGGAGCAAATCATAGAAACATAGAATTGTTTAGGTTGGAAAAGACCTTTAAGATCATCAAGTCCAACCGTTAACCTAACACTGCCAAGCCCACCACTAAACCATGTCCCTAAGCACCACGTCTACAGGTCTTCTAAATACCTCCAGGGATGGTGACTCAACCACTCCCCTGGGCAGCCTCTTCCAATGCTTGACAAACCTGTCAGTCAAACAATTTTTCCTCACATCCAATCTAAACCTCCCCTGGTGCAACTTGAGGCCATTTCCTCTCGTCCTATCGCTAGTTACTTGGGAGAAGAGACTGACACCCACCTCGCTACAACCTCCTTTCAGGGAGTTGTAGAGAGCGATGAGGTCTCCCCTCAGCCTCCTTTTCTCCAGGCTGAACAACCCCAGTTCCCTCAGCCGCTCCTCATAAGACTTGTTCTCCAGACCCTTCACCAGCCTCGTTGCCCTTCTCTGGACACGCTCCAGCACCTCAACGTCCTTCTTGTAGTGAGGGGCCCAAAACTGAACACAGGATTCGAGGTGCGGCCTCACCAGTGCTGAGTACAGGGGCACGATCACTTCCCTGCTCCTGCTGGCCACACTATTTCTGATACAGGCCAGGATGCCATTGGCCTTCTTGGCCGCCTGCGCACACTGCCGGCTCATGTTCAGCCGGCTGTCGACCAACACCCCCAGGTCCTTCTCTGCTGGACAGCTTTCCAGCCACTCTTCCCCAAGCCTGTAGCGCTGCATGGGGTTGTTGTGACCCAAGTGCAGGACCCGGCACTTGGCCTTGTTGAACCTCATACAGTTGGCCTGGGCCCATCGATCCAGCCTGTCCAGGTCCCTCTGCAGAGCCTTCCTACCCTCGAGCAGATCAACACTCCCGCCCAACTTGGTGCTGTCTGCAAACTTACTGAGGGAGCACTCGATCCCCTCGTCCAGATCATTGATAAAGATATTAAACAGAACTGGCCCCAAAACTGAGCCCTGGGGAACACCACTTGTGACCGGCCGCCAACTGGATGTAACTCCATTCACCACAACTCTCTGGGCCCAGCCGTCCAGCCAGTTTTTGACCCAGTGAAGAGTACTCCCATCCAAGCCATGAGCAGCCAGTTTCTCCAGGGGAATGATGTGGGAAACGGTGTCAAAGGACACCCTATCTATCCTGTGGCAAGGGTGTTTGTGGGATTCATTTTCAGGTTAGAAAGTGTTTCAGAATACCCTTTGGTGAGATTTTCAGTTCTTTTTGGAGCTGCTTTTGGTTTCAAGTGCATGTTTTTTAAATCTCTGCTGGCATCAGAGCCTGTATCAGGAGTTACGGCATGCTAGTGACATCCTTTGCACATGTACTAATAGTCCTTAGCCCTTTATTTTTCTTCCTAATGACTGTCTTTGAAAAAGTAATTCTGTTTTATCAGAGGTTTTTGGCGTCTGCTTTGCTTTTTTCTTAGTGGACTTGTCATGACTGAGTTAAAAAAGCCCCTTAGGATGGCCCTGCTGCATAGCTTCGCATCCCCAATGTTTCCTCCGGAGCTGAGGACTATACCGGCACTGTATCAAAGGTACAGCTTCTGCTCCCCAATTTGCATTCGTTCCCGCTCTCATCTCGCTTCCAAGTGCTAGAAGATCAATGTACCTGTCACTCACCGCTTCTCCTGCTCTCCTTGGAGAGGGGTTTAACAGCAGCGGCGGCAGCAGCTTGGCACCGAGCTGCCGGTGGTCCAGCATGCCCAGTTGGAGGCTCACCCACAGGGAGGTTCATGGTGGCTGATGATGGAGGGTAGGAGACCTGGTAGGACTCAGATCATGTCATGGCCCACAGCACCAATTACTTTAATTTTTTCCCAATTCCCATGCAATTCCTGTGCCCATATGGGAAGCTTTCTCTGTCCCATATCCTTTTCTGAAAGCAGCAATAATATCTTGAATTTGGGAACCTGTGCTCCCAGAATTACCCTTGCTTATTTAACTTACTTTTTCCCAGCAGTAGGTGCTCAGGGTTTACTCTACTGATGTTGCGGTTTCCCTAATCCACCCCGAGCAGCATCATCTTCCTCTTGCCGCATGGACTTGCACACTTGCTCACTGGGGCTCGGGTGGCTGACGATGCTGGCCCGTCCCTGGAAACATGCTGTAATGGCACAGCCACGCAGAAATAAATGGCTCAGGGTGAGGCGTACCCCACTGCCTGTGTGTCAGCCCCTATGTTATTGTAGGACCGAGATTATAGGACCTGGTTCGATTGAGAAGCAAAGTTAGCTAATATCTGCCTCCCTCTCTGCTCATTTTTTGGCAGATATAGAGGATTCAAATCTAATGAGAGCTTATAGGGATGAAGGGTTTGGAGTAAGTAACAGCAGGTCAATGTTCACCCTCCCCATTTTTCTTGCCGTGAGGGTAAATACATGTTTTTACAAAAGGTTTTACTTTTTTTGTTGAAACTTTCTTGCAAGTGATCTTAATTCTCCACTTTGTATTGTGGTTGGAAAAAAGCTATCACTTTTAAATGTTAAAACTTCATTCAATTTGAGGAGAGACAGAATAGAAATCAGAGGCAATTTGGAATGGTTGGAGAATATAAAAGTTTAATGTGCGGTGGTGCTTATATGATTTAAGGATGCCAGAAAGCGAGTCAGACCTCGTGTTATTTCCAGCTCTCCTGCAGACATCCCAGGAGCCAGCCCTGGTTTTGCTGTCCCTGCTTCAGCTTCCCCGGAGGTCAATTCTTGGTACCTCTCGTGGCAAAATAAGAGCAGAAATAAGGATCCTCATAACCATGTTGCATTCAACCCCTTTCCTAAAGGATGCGTGTGCTGGTGGGTCCCGGATCCCATCTTCTTGGAGCGCCGTGGCAAGAGGTTTTGGCAGCAAATTGCCTGTCTCAAGGTCAGCGTTGGAGTTTGCACCAGGTTTTTTTCCGCAGGCACGGTAGGTGCGAGCGGTGCCCAGGGATGCACGGCTCCGAATAAAGCACCAACCTCAGCAGCGTGCGGCCCGTTGCGATGGGCGTGGGCTGCAAGCCCTGGCTGATAAATGATGCTCATATCCCATTCAAATATGATGCAAGCAGTTTTTTTGTAGTTTGTCTTCCATTGCGGTAGTAAAGTTTTTAATTAGGAAAGCTAATGAGATCGATTAGTCATTAGAACTGACCTCTGGATCTCTGCGAGGAGTGTGCATGTGTGCGCCGGGCTGATAACGGGGGACGCTGGGGTATTGTTTGTAATAAAAGCGTAAAGTGTTTGATTTGAGTGAAATGTGCCACGGGGAATACATCATGCGGAGAAAAAAAATTACAACCCTGGGAGCCTGTAATGAAGGGAATTAAACCAACATCCTATCTAAATAACATGATTATCTACACAAACCCCCTCAGCTAGCAAGTAATAATAGAAAACTGAGCTCTTCGGAGAGTCTCTTTCAGGAGGTGGTTAATGCTGGAGCCGTGCATGCAGGCACTTTCAGAAGAGCAGCTCCGGCATGAATACACCATCCAATTACCGCTGGGGAATAGAGTTTGCCAGGTGCCAGCCCGTCTGTGCAAGGAGGGGGGGGATGCCTGCAAGCCGCAACAATTTGGGACCTCTATTTCTTGTGCGAGCGTGAGGCGGGGGATGATGTCAGGCAAGAGTTTGATGAGGTTCTGGGTTGATTAGTGGCAGCTAGAGCTTGCATAGGGGCAAAAAAACCCATGTTAATAATGTATTCAACAAATTCCCAGCTTCATAATTTTGTAAGGTTGGAGCAGTGGAGGGAAAGGGTCAACTCGTGCTGTCGCTGTTCAGGGAGGGTGCGGGTTTGCGGCTCTCATCCCTTCCCTGGTACGAAAGAGCTGCTTCGGGTACGTGGTTGATGCTATATCCATGAGAGGCTGGATGTGTCCACGCCTCACGCGTGACAAACGGGTCTCATAGTCACAAGCCCTCACCATAGCTGGGATTTCTTTGTGTGTGTGCAACGTTGGGCCAAGCAGGGGTTTGCATGTCTGTCCTTTTGTTGTTCCCATTTTGCAATCCTAAATACAGTTCTCTGAAGCAAAATGCTCCAACTTTGCCGGTGCTTGTGAGCAACTGTAATTGTAATTAGAGCTTAAACCTTGCAGAGGGCTTTAAAAACCCACACGATGGTGCAGTCGCTGCCCTGAAGAATTTAGCCTGATACAAGAAGTCCCAGGACAGGGAAACAGCGATGAAAACCCATTTGCTTTCCATCTTCTTTCCTCTCTCTCTTCTTGCCTGACCTCTAAAACGATGGGTGTCTGCAATTCCTCTGGTCACTGAATCACAGAACGGTTTGGGCTGGAAGGAACCTTTGAAAAGTCATCTAGTCCAACACCCCTGCAATGAGCAGGGACATCTTCAACTAGATCAGGTTGCTCAGAACTCCGTCCAACCTGACCTTGAACACTTCTCTGGGCAACCTGGTCCAGTGTCTCACCACCCTCATCGTAAAGCATTTCTTCCTTATGTCCTACCCTCTTTCAGTTTAAAATCATTGCCCCTTGTCCTGTCACTACAGGCCCTGGTAATAAGTCTCTCTCCATCTTTCTTAGAAGCCCCCTCTAAGTATTGAAAGGCCGCAGTAAGGTCTTCCCAGAGCCTTCTGTTCTCCAGGCTGAACAACCCCAACTC
>NW_008795557.1:190524-198629 GCF_000699145.1 Aptenodytes forsteri
GCCTTCTCAGTCGGTAGAGCATGGGGAGCTGAAAAGTCCTTGGCTAGTGTAAGCATTACCTAGCAACAACTAAAACATCGGTGTGTTATCAACTTTGTTCTCATGCTAAATCCAAAACACAGCACTGTACCAGCTACTAGGAAGAAAATTAACTCTATCCCTGCCGAAACCAGGACTGCCCACAAAACATCTGGTTTTATTTTAATTTCTTTTCTTTTAATTGTTATTCCAACTCACCAGAAGCTCTTTAAGTTACTGGCGTTAACTTCCTGGCTTTTCATTTTGTTCAACATTTACCGGTTGACTTAATGCACCCTTACTTGGAGCGTACTTTGTAGCACTGCTGGTTTTATAGACGCTCGCTGGTTAACAGCAGCGTGCCAGTCTTGAAAGCATCATCAAAAGTGTGCTGCTTACTGCGACGCCGCAGAAAATAATTTGCGTGCAGGCATTATTTTGACGCATTCATTAAGCAGGGGTCCCGCATAGGGTTCAGAGGGATGTAAAAGAGTCTCTCTTAAAATAACACGTCGGTGCGAGGATCTGGCTTCATGCATGGTGCAAACAGGGAGGTCCCATACGCTGCGGCGCGGGCAAGTGCAGTGCCAAGTTAGAGCTGGCCCAAATGCCTTCCAAATTTTATTGCGGCCATATAAAAGAGATTATTTTGCGTGGTGGTGTGAGCGTGCTCGGGGCTTTATAGGCGGCGTTGAAGGCTGTGAATCCCCCCATACGCTCCTTGCTCGGTGATCATTTATCTTACAGTATAGTATCGAGGAGCGTTTCAATCGTAATCTTTATTATGAAAAATTCCAGTGCTTTTTCTGTCGTGGCACAGCCTGCTTTTCTCCTCCCCCCAGCAGAAGTTGTAACTCTCTGGCTGAGTTTGCGAGTGGAAATTCATGCTGCAGGCTGCCTGATCCCTCCCAAACTCAGTGCGAGTCGCCGGCTTGTTTGGGAATGCATATACTAAACTGTAAGGCCACGGACCACCGTTACCACTGCTGCAGGGAGATGGGGAAGCTGCTCCCTCCACTCTAGGGAATGAAGTTGGCTCTAAAACGCATTTCCCTGATTTTCTTGTTTAGACACAGATCCAGCATCCTGGGATTTCCAGTTTACCTGGGAAGCAATGCTCTTCTCCCTTCTCTTGCAGAGACAAACATGGGGACGGGTACATTTTCAGGGGAAATAATGATTCGGCTTTTCCCCTCTCAACCTTGCAATAATTTTAATTAGAGTATCTCCAAGAAAAACAGCCGGCCCTTTAAATCAGTTATAAAACCAGAAGACTTAGTCTCAGCGTGTAGTGTCAGCTTTAATTATCTGGGCAGTTATGGCTGGGGGGTTTAAAAATCGGGCAATTAGATGCATTCCTTAAAGCTGTGAAAAAAATTGCTAGCTATCAAGTGGAGGAAAACCAGAGTCAAACATATAACTGTTAAATGCATGAAACATTCAGCAGAATAAACTGATGTGTAGATCATCCTGCAAAATATGATGAAAACGGGAATGATTAAATGTGTAAATCTGTTTCCAGTGTAGATGTTGGGGATCAAGGTATTGTTGGTGAATGCATGATTCACCTGGTAGAGTTTTGCTGCCGGGCTGGTGAAGCCAAACACCCTCAAGCCCATCAGAGCCTTTCTGTTACCATCGACCATGGTGGTCCCATGCCTGATGCACCCCAGGGGTCTTCTGCCCCTTTTGCAGGTACAAAAGAGCTGTCTGTAGGACCTACGTTGGGGAGTTCCCTTCTGTCCCATGCATGCCTGAATTTCAAGCCCTTTTTTCCATTTGCTTTCTCATAGGAGCCAACTTGCACTTCGTAAGGAGCCCCCCAGCCAACAAGGTGATAAAGACGCGCTACAGGATAGTGAAGAAGAATGTGGTGTCTCCAGCCTTATCGTCCTTCAGCAGCCCTGTTCCCAACTGGAAGACAAGGCGCTCCGTGACATCCAGGTAATTCTTCCATCCCTTGAATGCAGCTGGTTGGGATGCGGGAGCCGAGGGAGCTCCTACGTTGGCTCTGTGTTATTACCGTTGCATGTTCGTCACTTAATTTCTCTATTTGTTTAGCCGCTTCTACACAGAGTTTATTGACTTAAAGTGTAAAATCGTATTAGTAATCATGTTAGCCCGAGTCAGTGGCCAACAGCTTACCGCAGTCTGTGGCTTCATATTTATTCCCTGTTTGAATTAATTGTTTCCATGAAGCAGTTAAATAAGCTGTAAGGAAGATGAATAAATGCACACAGCTTTTTACATCAGGCCTAAGTAAACTTGCTGCCTCTTTTGGAGATAGAAGATTTCTTCTTTGGCCTGTTAATTAGGGATGGTCAAGCCTGCTAATGAGGCCAGACCTTCCCTCTGCTTTATAACATTATTGTGTACGTTGGTGCTAGAGAGGAGCTTATTGAAAGCGTGTTGGAGCCGGATGCCCCAAACCTACACCAGGAGGTAGGTGCAGGCACAAACTTGCTTCTTCCCGGGTTATCTGGACGGGTGGAGCGTCAGCCCGGCCCTGTGGCAAATAATTCGGCGTGCCAGCACCTGTCTGAAGAAGAGTGTCACCAAAGGGTGGTGCTGTATCCTTGAGGCTGAGTCTTCCTCAATCAGCTATGCTGACATTCGTATTTCAGCTACGAGCGAGCTGCAGCCACGTTAGCCGGTAGAGATGTTACCAGGGAACATCTCAGAGGCCAAGACAAAGTCTGGAAGTTGTGTATAAGCAGAAAGGTCGTTACGGTAATTGATGCTCTAAAAAAAGGTGCTATTAGAACTGATATTTTTGGTTATACCCCAGATTCTGGCAGTTCTTAGGTTGAGAATGACTTCTCCTCCCCCTGAAATGCTGGTTTGCCACTGTCACAGGCAGTATTTTGGGCAAAGAGAGCCTGCTCTGCTTCTCTATGGGCTTGTTCGTTTTATTAGTCATTCCAGCGTAGCAAACCCGAGGAGCTGGGGGATGCTGCGGGCTGTCCCCCACCATCAGCTCCTCGGGTGGAGCAGTGACACGGGTCGGCATCAACGCCCTGCTCCAGGTGGTTTCTTCCAAAAGTTATTTCCCCCAGCAGTGCCCCAAGGGTTGACGGCTTTTATGGTGGGTGCTGCAGAGAGACGAAGGTTGCGGTGATTGTTTTAAAGCCTAACTTCGCCTCATTTTTCCCTACACTAAGTGAATTTGGCTTTGAGTTTCACAAATATTGGTATTTGAGGGGAGGGTTGGTTTTGGAAGACTTCAGGGTGATGAGGCAAAGTACCAGGTAAACAGAGAGATTTAAAAAAAAGGTGTTTATTTTCAAACTATTTTTTAAAATATAAAATTAGGTCTATTATTTTGTCTTGTTTTTTCAAGCTCCTAGTTGAGAAACTCCTCGTCTCGTGTACTATACCGGCCTCGGTTTCAAAGTGCTGCTTCTTGTATGGAAACTGTGGGATCCTTTTGGGCTAACAGCTGATTTCCACCCAAATTTTCTGTGGTCAATCTTCCCTGCACCGCCTCCTCCTTTTTCTTCACCTTCTACTTTTGCCTTTGGTATCTTCCCACCTGCACATCATGCCCTTTTATCGAGTCCTGAGATCCACGCGTCTATTCTTACTGCCCCCCAAAAAGCATATTTTTTAAAATGTTACTATTAATTTTTCAAAGTGCGGCTTTTGCATTGTGAATGTACAAGTACGTTATGGTAAAATCTTGAATTGTATTGCTTCTTAGAGGTTCGTCATTTGCTGCTGGTAATTCCGGCGCCTGGTATTTTGCATGCAAATGAAGATTTGTTTCTCGTGGCTTTTAATCTCCTGTTTGCTCCTGCAGTGTTGGTGTAATGCTGACTCTGGTTCTGGTCACTCCTGTAGCTACAGTCACTGATGTGCTACTCAAATTGCCCCTAATGAGCTCATTTACATCCGCATCCACACGCGTCTTGCCCTTTCCCATCCCCAGCTCAGTTTGCTGCTTTTTTGGTCCTGAACCAGCCGTTTTGAGCAAATCCTTCTCCTTTTATTTAGGTGGAAACAGCTGCTGCTTTCTGTTTGTGGTAGAGGCAGTCCCATTCAAACCACCCTTCTTCCTCTGTCGCTGCCCTCGCTGCAAATCCTGCCCATTTATTGGAGGAAAGATTGATTTTCGTTTCTAGATTTTGTGACGGTGAAATGTTCTGCGGCGGATCTGTGCAAAACTGCTGCTTTAGTGTCTCTCCACTGTTAACGCGCCTCAACTGGGACCTTGAAAGAGAAAATGTGAGCCAGGCAAGGCTTGCCCTGCTCCGTAATCATCCCAATTTTATTCCTGGGAGGGGAATTTGCGTCTTGTACCTCCTGTCTGTTGGTGGATTCGGTTCTGCAATGGCTTTCCTAGTCGGTGAAACATGATGATGTTTTTGCCACTTGATGCTCTTTATAGCGAGAATCATCGTGTTGTACTGTGACATGACGTTGCCCAAAACTATTATCCCGTTGATGTATGAGCCTGACTCACGGAACTCTTTCAGGCATCAGTGGTAAGGGAGGGAGAGAGAGGCTTCTTGTAGCCGTATCAAATTTAATCCGCTGCCCCTTGATGATGTGCAGATGCATGTGTTTAATCCAGTGCTGTAATAGATGAATAACTTGGTTGCCCACAGAGGTTGTAGATGCCCCATCCCTGGAAGCATTCAAGGTCAGGTTGAACGGGGCTCTGAGCAACCTGATCTAGTTGAAGATATCCCTACTCATTGCAGGGGGGTTGGACTAGATGACCTTCAAAGGTCCCTTCCAACCCAAACCCTCTGTGATTCTATGAACTTCAGCCTTAGTTAATAGAAAACAACTTGTGCTTCGACTATTCAGCTCAGGTTCTTCCCTCACAGTTTGTTACCCAGATCTGGATGGTTGATGGATGGAGGACCTGCGGTGAGAGATGAGGAGGGCAGGAGCTTCAGGCAGGGGATTCAGGCAGGGTTAGAGCAGGAGTCTCCGGCTGCTGGGTGGTGGGTCTTGCTCAGCTAGGCAGTGATTTTGTGGCGGAGCGACCTGGTTTTGCCGCTGCGATTGGCTGAGAGCTTCCACTTGTAGAATAATTTTATCCGTATTAATCTTTGACTTCATTAAATGATGTAGTTTAGATCTTACGGCTGTTTCAGACAAATCTTGATAAAATGCCATCAGCAAATTAAAACAATTATATTTTAAAGAAGCAATAAATCTCTTACTCAGTCTCCCTATTACCTTCCTTGTGTGTGATCAATCATCTGGACTGTCTGGAGGAAGCACATGGCAAATGCTTCTATAGTTTTTACTTTTTTTTTTTGCTCCACCGTTCGTAACATCTTCTTGGACCTGTAACAAGGAACAAGCCGGGAGCTGCTTTCTCGCTGCTTTGCTGTGCTTTTGCCAAAACAGCGGGCAGCTTCGGTGGCGGTGGGACACGCTGTGCATGCCTGCAGCACTGGTTTAGTCACCTCCTCATTTTTGTCTTTCGGTGTGCGTCATATTGAATGGTCACCTATTTATTTTTCACATCCTTGTCACCTTAAGCTGGAATTGTGATGTTAAAAGGCTGGTGGTGCTGCAGTCTGGTGCTACTCCCAAATTGGTTTCTAGCTGACGCTAAGGGGAAGTTCTTTTGGGGAGTCCAAAAGTGATGTGCAAGGGTTTTGCATGGCCACCGATCTTTTCAGATTTAACACACTGCCTTAATAAACTTTAGGCAGGAGCTGTGCTCTCATCCATCTTGTGAACTTGCTGTCATTAAAGATGTTTATGAGATTCCCCCCTCTCTTTTTGGGTATCCGTGCTGCAGTTTGCAGCAAGAAGCCTTGCTGGGGCATCCGGGACGTTGCCCTTGTTGCTGCAGAACTCCCCCAGATCAGCAGGCTAAGATGAAGACAGACACGTCTTTGGGAAATGAGTGACAGAAAGAGTCGCTGCAGGTCTGGAGGTACCCGATGCTAATCCCTCGGTGATGAGTTGCATTCTCCCCTTATTGCTAGGTTGCATTAAACTTCGCCCTGCTGCTGACTTTTCTTAGAGGCGATAGACGGGAGTATATTTTAAATTAATTTTACTACACTTTTTGTAATATTTTTGTTTTAAATAGATTTATAAGCAACTTGGGGGCTATTTCTCCAAATTTATGAAGATAATTTTCACTCTCTTGATAAGGTTAAATTTACACCTGCTATTTCCATATTAATTCACATTGCTAAGTGGATCTAATTTTCTTCCGTTCTTCTATCTAGCGAGTGTGGCCTTTCCTAATGCAATTTCCCCCTCACTAAATCACTGTGATCGGGAGTCATGATCGAGTTAAATTAACTTAAATTAATTTACTTAATAAGAGCTCCAGATCATTGTGAATGAGGTTAAGATTTATTGATTCTCCTTTTCACTCCTCCCCCTTATCTCTCTCTGCTTTGCAGGAGCACAGCTCAGAAGGGCTGTGATTTGCTTGCCTTAAATTTCATTTGCTCCTATTGACATTGCGGTTGGTCATTGCTTAGAAATCGCGGGGGGATGCCCTCTCCCCGCGCAGCCTCTCGCCGCCGGGAGAGGGCTGAGTGAGTTGCTACGGAGGAGTTACAATGGATGAAGCAACGCGCTGAGTGACGGCAACGATGCTGCTCCTGCTTCCAGCCTCTTTCCGTGGTTCACGTGGTGTCAGCAGATGCGGCCACCAGTAAACCAGGATGTCCAGGTTTCATAGATCCTACCCAGAGGCAGCAGAAGCCTTCTGGGGTTGAGGGTGCTGTAGGATTGTGGAAACTGCTAGAAAGGTAGGTAGGGCGTCTGCCATTGTGGCTGGGATCCCACCCCAACGCACCTTGGCTGGAAGGAGCAGATGAAGATAACGGCAGGAGGATGCTCCTGGCCATTGCAGATACTCCCCCCTTGCAAAGCCACATGCTCCACCGAAGGGACAGTCTTCTTACAAGTGGAGCAGGGCAAACGGGACAAATCCAAATGCCGTTGAGCATCCATCCCAAGGCAGCAGTGGGAAATGTCTGTGCCTCTGTACAGGGGATGACGTGCCCGTGATGGGCTCAGCCAGGAACTGTGCCAAGAGCAACAGCATTGGCTGGGAGAAGGAGGGTGCACCAACGCCTGCAGGAGACCCCAGCTCACCCTTTCATGGAGAGACAGAGCCACTTTAAGACACATTTTTGGAGGCAGAGAGACCTATACGTAGCGGCTGATGTTGTGTTTATAGACCCCCGATGGGCGAGTTAAACACTGACCCACTTCGAAGAGTTTTCTTCTAAAATACTGATGCATGTGTTTAAAAGAAAAGTAACCTGTCTGCAAATATAGTCTGGCACTGATGAAGAAGTTCAGGGATTTCCTTCAGAAAACTTAGCAGTGCCCCTTGAGGGACAGTCCTACTACCCCTCCAGCACTATAAATAAGTAAAGAACAAGATAATGTAACATTTGTCGGAGAAATGCCTGCTCGGTAGAAAACACTTGTCAGCAGAGGATAAGCTTGTGTGGTTTAGTTTTGTTTTCTTCTTTTCTTTCTGTTCCTTGGCCTGGAGCATGTTGAATGGACTAAGATGGAAACGAGAGCCGCCTGGGCTTGACTTGGGTCCTTGCCACCCGTTCCCCTGCGTAGCCTTTAGGGTTTTACCTTTCGGCACGAAGGGGGTGGTGCAGGCTGTGAAACGGGCTGGATCTCAGCCACCAGGGTGGGTGCAAGTGCCACTTCCCCAGGGCAAAGGGACATATGGCCGAGCGCCGAAGAAGAGGAGAAGCCACCATCTCTGCCAGTCACCGTCTTTTCAGGAGGTTGAGATGCTGTATGCCGGGTGGCTTGGACGCACTGACCTCCTTGTCTCATCCCTTCCTTTCCTTCATGGTGGGTGAGTTTTTGGTTTCCGATTTCTTTTTGCTCTATTACCAATGATTTTCAGATATCCATTGCCAGCCGGTCAACCCAACTCATCACCCAGTTCATAGAATCATAGAATGGTTTGGGTTGGAAGGGACCTCTAAAGGTCATCTAGTCTAACCCCCCTGCCATGGGCAGGGACATCTTTCACTAGATCAGGTTGCTCAGAGCCCCGTCCAACCCGACCTTGAACACTTCCAATGATGGGGCATCCACCACCTCTCTGGGCAACCTGTGCC
>NW_008795557.1:201321-207368 GCF_000699145.1 Aptenodytes forsteri
TGGGCAGGGACATCTTTCACTAGATCAGGTTGCTCAGAGCCCCGTCCAACCCGACCTTGAACACTTCCAATGATGGGGCCATCCGATGCTGCCTGTCTAGCTTCTGCTGACCAGCAAAGGTATCTGCTGAGGGTGTGTGGAGGCCACCATTCTCCAGTGCTCTCCCCATGCTTGGTCTCCTCTCTTGTGCAGCATCATCATCGGCTTTTTCCCCAAGTCCCATGCTGGGGTGCTGAGCTAATTTCATGCAGCCCCTGCTGTCCCCTCCTGGGGAAGCCTTTCAGATTTTCCTTGCTACATGATCCCATTTTGCTGACATATCTTGAGTCCTGTTACGTGTTTCCTTGCAGAAGTGAAATAGTAGTTTCACCTCCTTGAGACAATGGTATCGCGTGGTCGGGAAGGGCACTCGGCTTCCCCCTCTGCGGTGGAGTATTTTCTATGTCTGACCAGGGCGAGAGGAGCCGCAGGTGCCGGTCTTGGTGTGCTGTCAGCATATAAGTTAAATCTTTCTGCCTAAACCCTTGGGGAAGGGAGACACGGTTGAACTAAAGTCTTGGGTTGCAAGACAGAGGTGCGCGTACCCCGATGGGTGCATGCCAGCACGGCTTTCCCAGATCAATTGCTATATCTAATTCCTGCAGAATGCAGAACTGTATGGTTGGCTTGCCGTGAATACTAGTTGCATAGCATGAACATGAAAACTCAAGATACCCTCTTTTTTTGGGGGGGGAGAGCATATCCTTGTGACTTTCTGGAGAAGCTGTCTCTTCCTCTCTGCGTACCTCCCGTTGCGTTGCAGATTGGGGTGGTGCAGAGCGGCCGAGCCCCCATGGCATAGCACCTTAAACCCAAGTGTTTCAGTCTGCACCGAGATGTTTACCATAATCCAAGCTGATGGGCAGTAACGTGTTAAGCCACAGTAATTCAATCGCTTCTGAGCTTTTTGGTTGCACTCTAAGGCTCCCCAGGAAGTCCATCCGTTCTGGAGATGGGATGGGTTCACCCAACTTTTGTGACATCTCTGGAAACCATTGAGAAGTGTTTGAGATATGTTGGTGTGTGGTTCTTGCCCTACAACCCAACACTGAGTAGCTTTGCCCGTGCTGGCAATTACAGAGCCCGAGTTGCTCCTGTGGGGAGTTTATTCGGGTCTGGTTGGGCATGGTTTAGCTCTCACCTCACCTGGCAGTGTTAGGGGAAATCCCTTCTCTGCTCGGTTTGCTTTGCCGGCATGGAGTTAAGATCACCAGCATGGCTTGGGTCTTGCTGGGGAATTATTTCCAGCACTTGGGGAAGATACTGCTGTATAGGGTGAAACACCACGTGGCATATTTCTGGAGGCTCAAATGTTGGAGAATGTCCTTCTGCTTAAAAACCCCAACTTTTGGGAGGAAATGAAGATGCCCTTTTAAAATTAGCTATTGGCCAAGAATTGGAGAGAGCAGGGGAAAGGGCAGCCTCAGTTGTGCCTGCTGTACTTTGGGGGCTATAAGGAGGATGATCCCATAAATTACCTATATGCTGGCTGCTTCTTCTGAAAAGGGACATGGGGATGGCAGCAAACGTCCTAAAAGCCTAATTCCCCTAAACAAGACCCAGCGATCATTAGAAGGACAATGCTGGAGCATCCCATGCAAGAACCACCTTGATAAGCCACCACCGCAAGGTGTTTAGTTTGCAGGATTTTAAGTTACGAGGCTTTGAGAGCAGAATCTACTTAGAATTATGCTAAATATGTACATTTGTCAGAGACATCTCCCCGACTGTCATTCTGCAGTTTCCTATTTGAGGGATTCACACCTCTTCTCCAAAAACATCTGGAGTTGGTGGCTGTAGAAACCAGATTAGTCCATGAACCATTAGTTTGATCTGGAGAGGACTTTTTTTATTTATTCCTGATATAGCCATGAAAATACAAAATCCAGCAGCGACACTATGAGATAGAGACCAAAAGGTGCATTGGTTTAGCGACGGGTAGTGGAAGTAGGTAGAAGTGGGTTGGCAAAGCGGTTTTCTGCCGGCTCTGCCCGTGGTGTGCTCTGTGCCGGCAGGATCCTTCTCTCTCCATCCCTAACCACCGTCTCAAAAATCTCAAGGAGAAGAAGCCAGAGGCAAATAAATGACACCTGATTATTCCTCCATGTTGCTAAGCAGACACTGCTCTCACGTATTTACTCAACGCACCTCCAGGAGAAGTCATCAGGCAATTTTGGAGAACGAAGATGCTCTCCATGCATCTTCGAGATGATGCAGGGTCTGGAGATGTTTGTGCAGTTCTCCAAAGAGGAAGGCGCGTTAAATCACGGCACGTTCCTGATCCTGGGGGGTCAGCGGTTGGGGTTGAGAGCGGAGAGTGGGGTTCAGGGCCGTAATGCACGATGGATAGCGCAAATCTATATTTCTCCAGTGCTGGGGCATCATCTTGAAAGTTGCAGAGAAGACGCAGAAAACTGTTAACGTAGGCTTCTACTGCTGATAATTGCTGAGTGCTCTGGCGGGGGGGAAGCTTTAATCGAAGTTATCATATATTGTGAGCAGACAGGGATGTTTTTTTTTTTAAAAGATCTCAGCAACGGCTGTCTTCTCTCCTTCGTCCATTTATTTTTTCCACTGGTCGGTACCTTCGCTTTAGCGGGGAGAAGGAGTCCCAGCGGTGGGATCCCAACCTCCCACAGACCAGTTTGGAGCACAAACTGGACTGGTGCTGTGGTCGAGATGCTGCTTTTCAAGCTGGAGGGAGCCTGCAAGGACCGGATTGCAATCTCCAATTTTTGGGGGGGTTTCAAGCACAGCTTTATAAGTTATTTATGTCATTCGGATGATGCTCCGGTGGGGTTTTGCCTCCTCTGCTCCCAGCGCTGATTGCTCCTGGATCTCCCCTCATGTAGGCAAAGGATCGTGAGCATCATAACCCCATGGGCAGAGGTTGGGGCACCAGGAGTTAATTTTATTTTATCAAGATGATAAAATACCCCCCCGCCTCTCAGCTTTTGATGCGTTAATCTGAAAAAGGAGTCGAAATGTGACTAATGTCCTTAAAGTTCCTGTCAATTTTTTTCTTCCCAAATTCATTTGACATGAAAGTGAGAAGTAAACAGAAAGCCCGTGTTTAAGCAGATAACTTGGAAAGCCTTTTCCATCACATTTAAAAACGGCCGTGTCATGGATTCTGCGAATTGGCGGGTTCTATTTTGTTTTATTTTATTTTGTCTGTGTGGTAAATTTTCTTTTAATAATCTCGACGTGGTTTTACGAGGTTTAGGGCTAAGATTTTTTTTGAAGGGATGTTAAACCATTCTCCAAAATGACATCTCATTAAAGTGAAATTCATCTGCTGGGATTGGAGACATTACAGGCAGGAGGAAACTGTGGCTCCCATTTGAAAATACTTTTTTTTTTTTTCTCCTATAGGAAGTACTTTTAATCTTTTTAATGAGGATGGTATGAGATACACAACCCCGTATTGTTTCTGAGAAGCCCTGACATCTGGCCTAGCATAATCCAGTTTCTGTTAGGGACTAGTTTAGAGGCTTTAAAAAACAATGATGTCGCCTCTTTTGGGCAAAGCTCGGGATTAATCTTTCATATGCTCAGCGCTCCCCTCTTGCAGAAAGACAGTCACTTTATAACACTCAGTCTTCCCTTTTTTCTTTTTTTCTTTTTTCTATTTCTTCTTTCCCCTCTTTCCCCCTCTTTCTCTTTTCTTTTCTCCTCTTTCCTTTTCTCCTTTTTCTTTTTTCCTTTTTCTTTTTTCCTTTTTTCTTCTCTCTTTTTTCCTTTTTCTTTTTCCTTTTCCTTTTCCCTTTTTTCCTTTTCCCCTCCTTTTCCCTTTTTCCCTTTTTTCTCTTTTTCCTTTTTTCCGTTTTTGCCTTTTTGCCTTTTTTCCTTTTTTTCCTTTTTTGCCTTTTTTCCCCCCCCCCCCCCTTTTTTTCCTTCCCCCCCGCATCTTTTTTCCTCTTTTTCCTCTTTTTTCCCCCTATTGCTTTCTCCCAAAACAGAGCTGACAGCTGGGTGCTTTCCCAGCCGAGAGGCTGAGCAGCAGATTCAAGATGCTCAGATTTGCAGAGGGAGCCGGGGTCTGCACCAGCCCGCTCCCTGCCCAGGCTGTCCCCAGTCCTGTCCTGTGCCGGGGCAACCTCGTGGCACGAGGCCATATTTTGTGCTGCTTTTCAATGAATTTGGGGCTGCCGACACTGGGGGAAGCGCTCCGGTTTCCTTCTCGAAGGGTCGGCTGCAGTAATCGAGCTCTACTTCGGAGGAACTAATGAAAACAAAATAAAAACGGGACTCAGGGGTTAACTACCAGCTTTAAATGCATATGAAAATACTTAAGAATAATGGGATTTTCTTTTTTTAATTTTGGTTAATGAAGTAGTCGAGTTTGGAATGGATTCTATTAAAAATAAAACTGTCACGTCCGAACCTGGGGAGGCAATGATGGGTTATTTTCTCAGCGGGGTGTTGTGTTGATCTTGGATCAGCCCTTCCCTGGAGCCTGGAGCATCCTTCTTCGGGGAACCCACCGTTCCCTAAACCTGGATCTTTTCTTGCTGGGAGATCTTGCAGCTTCATCATGTGCTGGATCTGTGTTGGTTGTGAGCAGAAAAAGGAGATGCTTGACTAGTTTGGCTGAAAAAAAGGAGAATTCCTGCTTTTTTCCCCTCCCTTTCTGAAGTAGTGGGGTATAGCTGATAGCCCTCACCTTAGTTATTTGGGGGAAGTGCCTTGCATTTCCTGCAGAGGTACGGAAAATAACCCTTTTTTCCTGAGGGCGTAAGGCACCTTGGGATAATCTGGCTTCTTATTTGGCTCCTGAAACATGGCCTTAGATCTGTAGCCCAGCAAACGTCTTGCTGTCTGGATTTAGGGAAAGAAATGCAGAAAACTGGGTTTTGGCTGTAGGGAGATCGTACGGACGCGGAAACGGTGAGCATAGTTGAGAATAAAAGCGACGTCTTCTTGTTTAGCATCATTGGGGCATAATTTTGCTTTTGTAATACTTAAACCCAGCCAAACACAGATGTCTCCCATAAATTAAAGATACGTAAGAGGTGGTTTCCACCACCAGGCTCTTTCCCAGTGTCCCCTGAGAGCCATCCTCCCGGCGAACTCCCAGCCTGGTGCCGGCTTTCTCCCGCATGAGATGTTGAACTCACCGCACCCTCTTGGCCTGAGATGCCCACGTTGGATGGAAATGAGCTGGAAGCCAACCAGTCCATAGCCTGGATAATGTTTAAATGGAAGGTCTTCCTTCTCTTTGATTTTTTTATCCCTGAAAGCAAAGTTTGATGGTGCAAAACCACTGTAGAAGAGCACGGTACTGCCCCTGGTGGCAGCCAGCAGCTGCATCCTCAGCAGGATTTTCAGCTGGGTCAGGACGATGTTTCGAAGTTGGTCTCCTGAGCAGAACACCTCCAGTTATTGGGCTTCAGGTAGCTTCACAGACCAGTCTTGGAGGCTAAAACTCAACCCCTTGCAGATGAAGCCAGTCCCAAGGATGTTTTCCAGTTGCCGGTGGGCTCTGGGTCATCAGGGCTAGGCAGGAGCAAAGCAAAGGACATGTTTTTGCTGAAATGAAGTTGGTGGATGTTGGGTCCTCAGCACCAGGTTGGCTCTACAGATCTGCTCTGAAGGGTCCACGCTACTTGCTAGAAGAGATATGGCTGGTGTGGGTCAACAGTGTGGGCACCAGCCTGGGACAAGGAGATTTTGGATCCGTGTCTGCGAACACCTGTTTGCTGCAACCTCTTTCTGTTTCCAGCCTGCCACCTTTCCTCTATCTCCCCGTGAGAATTAATCCTTCATGCTGTGTCGTACCACAGGGTAGAGACGAGAAGAGGAGGTTCCCTCGGTGTCCTGGTTTCGGCAGGGATGGAGTTAATTTCCTTCCTAGTAGCTGGTACAGTGCTGTGTTTTGGATTTAGGGTGAGAACAAAGTTGATAACACACCGAGGTTTTAGTTGTTGCTGAGCAGTGCTTACACTAGTCAAGGGCTTTTCAGCTTCCCGTGCTCTACCGACTGAGAAGGCTGGAGGTGCACAAGA
>NW_008795557.1:207494-230339 GCF_000699145.1 Aptenodytes forsteri
GTCATGCTCAGTATATAAAGCTGGGGGAAGAAGAAGGAAGGGGGGGACGTTCGGAGTGATGGTGTTTGTCTGCCCAAGTAACCATTATGCGTGATGGAGCCCTGCTTTCCTGGAGATGGCTGAACACCTGCCTGCCGATGGGAAGCAGTGAATGAATTCCTTGTTTTGCTTTGCTTGCGTGCACGGCTTTTGCTTTACCAATTAAACTGTCTTTATCTCAACCCACAAGTTTTCTCACTCTTGCCCTTCTGATTTGCTCCCCCATCCCACCGGGGGGGGAGTGAGCGAGCAGCTGTGTGGTGCTTAGTTGCCGGCTGAGGTTAAACCACGACACTCGGCCAAGTGATTTCGGCTGTAAATGTTTACCCAAATGCCAATTCCTAGGGAGCTGAGTGGGCTTGTGAGTGAGGCATCATTCTGCAAAGAGAGCTCTATCACACCTGTGACGCTTGTTGGACCAAAGGATCCTATAGAAAAGGATAAACCGAAATGATAACTGAGCTTAAAAAAAAAAGAGAGACTCTGCGTTTCAGTAAGGCTGCAAGAAGCACTCATTTTGGGGGGTGCAGGGGAATAACACAAGCCCACCATCTCCCAGTTGCATTGTGGTGCTGCACAAGCTTTACAAGCTCCCAAGGTTGGACAAGCCAAGTGGAAAGATCCTGTACGGACTAAACCCAGCATGTAGGGCATCGCCTACATTGTATAACAGTGCAGACGTGCTCGCAAGCGGTTGCGTCGCTTCTCAACGAGCTACCGCTCATCAGCAACGTCTTGCTGACTGGCTGCTCCCACCCCGTGGCATACTAAGCTAATATGTTTTACTTAGTGTTTATAATAGGCAGAGAGCACACGCACCACCGGTTAGTAGAGGATTTGCTGATGAGTGGTAATTCATTAGCCGGGATTTTTTTCCCCCTCTTTTGTGACCACCTCTCCTTGCTTTCAGAGTACAGCAGCTATCAAAGAAAAGCAGAACATCCTTAGCGAGGAGGTTTATACAGATTAGAAGTTGGGAGTTTTCAGCTGCGGATCAGCAGTTTTGAGTTGGGCCTAGATCATCTGGTGCAGGAACTCAGGTGGGAGACGTGAAAGTTTGTGCTCAGGCAACCAGAGAGGTCATCTCCAGTGTTGGGGAGCCCATCTTCAGGTGCTGGGACACCAGATTTGAGATGGTCCTCCCCATGCCATGGCTTTGCAGAGGGTTTGCTACCCCTCTGCATGGTTGGGTCTACGTGTCATCTCCTGGAGCCTCAACCCAGCAGCTCTTGCAATGATGCTTTGGGGTGGCAGTGGTCCTTGCATGGTGATGGCAGCAATCGCTCCCTTCCTCTAGGTTATATCCAAAATACCCTAAATGTGATGGCATGTACATGGCCGGTAGGTCAGGGCTTGCCCTTGCTCTTCATTT
Organism: Aptenodytes forsteri; assembly: GCF_000699145.1. Lineage (NCBI taxonomy): Eukaryota > Metazoa > Chordata > Aves > Sphenisciformes > Spheniscidae > Aptenodytes > Aptenodytes forsteri. The sequence goes on from NW_008795557.1 coordinate 208,906, forward strand.
ACTTGGAGTCCACGTTGAGGAACTTGAGATGCAGCATGGAGGTGGGAAAAGCACTTTGAACTCAAATCATTAACTCCGACAAAAGCACAGGGAAAGCTTTAGTGGAAAAAAGTTAATTATGGATGTTATAATGTTATTTATGGATTAGTGCGCAGGTTCTAGGATGGACCCTGGGCCACCAGGGCAGATGCCATGTGGAAGAAAGTGGAGGGTTGATACCCTCCTCATTCAGTCTTGGGGACACGTCTGCTTGAGGTCATACAGGGACTGAGCGTGGTGATATTGGGAATCAAAGCAGGTCTCCAAAACCCTTTAAGCCCTCTCGACGCTGCTCACTCTGTCCCGGGGCATCTATTTCTTCCTGCCTGGATGCTCCGGGATAAAATATCTCGTGGGACCACAAGGTTTCAGGTACCGCTGTTCCTTTTGTCCATTCAAACGCCCCAGATGCCAGCTGTAGCTTTAGAAAAAAAAATTAAAAAAAATTATATGATGATATTCACCCTTTGTAACCCGGGCTTCAGCAGCAACTGAGTAGTCTGGCCAGATGAAATCTGTTTGGGGATATAGTTTTCCAGATTGCACATGTGCTGTATTTAAAACACATTTTGAAGCAGTTTTTAACCTTTGGAAGTGGTTTTTCTAAGGCTAATAATCCCTCATAACAGCACCCTGTTTTGAGAATATTTCTTTCAGCGCTGGGTATTTACACAGTCACCGATTTTTCACCTGACAGTGACAGCTGTGGGAGTGAGTGATGTATTTAATTTCTAAATTTCTACCCTACTAAGAGATTAGTAACGGCAGAGTTTCTGTTTTTCCCACCCCTTTCCCCAAATGGTTTTTGCTACGAAGGGTCGTAACTTCTCCAGCCTTTCAGCAGATCGATCCGAGAAGTTTTCCTGTGCCAATTCTGGTGTGAAAGTTGGTATTTAAAAGAAAAAAAACTTGAAGAAAAGGAGGAAGGGGGGAGTGCAGAGTGGCTGAATGGCAGCTCCGTGCTGCAGAAATGACCTGAATCACTTCTTATCAGCTCCTGGTGATGGTAAAATTGTGATACCTTTGTTTAAACCTCGCCGTGAGCTGCTGCGCTGAGCCGAGTCCAACTGCTGCCGGCATCTGGGCTGCCTGCGCCGGGCTGTGCCCGGGCAGGTCTCGGGGCTCGGGAAAGAGCGAACCGGTTTGCGGGGGCAGAGAGGTCGCTTGGCAAGTGCTCGAGCATCGTTTTCAACTGATTAATTCTTTCCAGGCTAAGTAAACATTTAGTCTTCTTTCAGGCTGAAGGATGGATCCATCTGTTTCTTCCTGGCGTGAGAAAAAAATAAAATTCTCTAAAAAGGCTGGAAGAAACTCCTGGATTAGCAAACGCAGAGGGATGCGTGCGTCGTGGGTGCTGCTCCCACTCTGAGCAAACCCTTTGCTGGCAGCAGTCGGGCTGCAGAAACCAAAGACCGAGCGGGTATCTTGCTCTGCCGCTTCATTAATCAGCTGTCTGTTAAAAGCTTGGCTATTTCCATATCCTTGTAAGCGATAGCTAAGAGGTAAAATGGTTTAACAGGATATGAAAGTCAAGTGTGGAGGATGGTGTGGGGGCCGGCTGGCGAACAGGACTGATTCCTTCATAAATAAGATCTCCGAGAGCTTTGCTGGGCAGCAGCAGCCGTTCTCCAGGGGCTGGAAAGTGCTTCATGCAACGGGGGGAAGGAATGGAGGAGGGACATGCTGCGGTGCCCACGGCAGCAGGCTTGTGCATCTCTCCTGGGGTAGGTCAGGTGTGTTTTGCCCATGGGCTGCGATAATGAATATTTCCAGTTGAATTTAAGTGTATGTTATACTCGATATGGAGACAAATACCTAAATAATGTTATATTCTAACTTACTGTACACCCAAAACCTACGTAATCAGCTTTCTTGATCCCTGGGCATTTATTTCCTTCTGCTGCCTTCGAAATAATCAGAATTAGCTCGTTTAGTACTGAGTAATACCGTTCCTGCCAGGTTTAATCTCTCCCCAGCAGAGCACCGCCGTTTCCTCTTTCTACACCCAAATTCTCTGTCTGATGGAGGTTGCTCTGGGACGAAGCCGTGGTGTTTCCTCCAAACCTCGTTTTTTTTTTGTTAGGGGGTGTGTGGTTTTCATACTGGATGATCTTTACTGAGCAAAAGTGATGTGAAGGCTTGTAAGAGGTGCTTTGGATGTCTCTAACCTCTGCGAGGAACTTCTAAATTAATTTCTTTTACCTTGCCTAGCTGCTGTAACATCAAGTTGGGGAAATAATTTGTGGATATATCCTCTGCCTGTGTTACCGTCTTGCTTCTAGGTGAAGCCAGAAGTGCTGCTTACAGCTTAGGCTTTGCAAAGCTTCTTGCCCGCTGCCGGGCAGGAGCATCCTCTCCTTGGCCCTCTCCTGGGATGGATCCTGGCTCCCCTGTGTGTGGCAGAGCTGTGTTTCAGCATGAGGCCGGATTTGCGCCCGCCCTTGGCACGGGTGCCCCTTCGGCGGGGCTCGCGGTGAAGCCGACCATCTGCACCCGGCAGCTTCCCCCTTCCCTGTCCGTCCATCCGTCCATCCCCGGGCGCCAGCCAGGCACCGCAGCATCTGCGGCTCGCGCTGCCCGCCGGGCTCGCCTGGAAGGAGGATTTGCAGAAGGATACGGGGAGGTCTGAGAGGTCACAGCTGTTAAAGCTGGGAAAGTGGGAAAAAAAGGGCAGAGGGGTTCCCAAACTTGGCACGAGTGCCGCAGCCACCTGTCTGCGAGCACCAACGGTTTTCCAAGCTGAAATATGTTTTGATTGCAAATAATTTCCTTTAATCCCCCCCTAAACAAATCTGGATTTAATAATTGCTTATTGAATTATTGGTAGCGAATTCAGATCGTTCCTGCCGTCCTCCGTCGTGGAAAGGAGCGTGTGAACGGAGGTGGCAAGGGACGAATCTCTGGGGAAGCCCCAAAGCCGTTCCGGTTCAGGATATTTTTTACGGAAAAAGGTTTTATGACTCGGTAAGGAGGAGCAGGGGGCGCAGAAGGCAGCATCTCTGCTTGCTTTAAATTCCTTTTTAAATGCAAGAATAAAAGGGGACAAAGGGGAAATGTTATTTTTGGCACGGGAAGGAACTTTCTTTGTGGGAGTTGTGTTCATGAGTGAGACAACGGGAACATTTTCCTGTTCTCTCCTAACAAATTCCCAGTCTCTTCTGCACCTAAAATAACCGTGTTTCAAGCCAAAACAGGGCTTGGCACTGCTGCAGCGGGGATCGGGATGTGGGCACGTGCCCTCAGTTGGGCGGGGGAGATGGGAAGATGTGGGAAGCTCCAGCGTGGATGTCCAAAGCAATGAGTGGGGTTTTTTTCCCCATCCATGTAAAACTGTGTGTAGGACAGGCCGATGGCTTTGGCGAAGTGAGCTAAAAAGTTGCGTTTCTATTTTTATAATTTATATTAGGTAAAAATCTTCTTCTGCTGTTTTTGTTAATATTAGCAAGCCTGAAATTTCCTTTTTAAGCGTGAACAAGAAGGGTGGGAATTCAGGCAAGCAGCTGAAGGTGCTACAAAAAAGGAGCACAGCCTTGAGGGGTAAAGAAAAAGCTGCTTGGAAAAACAAAATACGAAAAAAATGTGCATCCAGGTTTGCTTTTGAGCGCTTAACCACCCCCACCTTGGACCTTTCTACAGGAGGGAACATTTTTGCATCAGGGTTATTTCTTTTCTGCGTGTGAGCAGCGCACTTGCATTGCTCTGAACAAGGAGGGTTTTGGTGATGGAGGTGGTGGTGGGAAGCCAGGACTCTCGTCTTCCGCGATCGGTGGGATCCACCACTTAAATGTTCTTCAGAACAGAATCATCAAATCATCGAAGGGTTTGGGTTGGAAGGGACCTTTGAAGATCATCTAGACCAACCTCCCTGCCATGGGCAGGGACATCTCCCACTAGATCAGGTTGCTCAAAGCCCCGGCCAACCTGACCTTGGTTCTCCACAACATAAGATGATGGGCGGACGGTTCTCTCCTTGGTGGAAGTGTTGAAGTGTATCATTTCTATGTGGATCTGAGTGTCCTGTATCGAAGGTGCTATAGAAATGTGTTTTCTTTTTATTACACTTTTGGCCATGGTGCTGTTCTGAACTCCCAGGGCTTTAAGGAGCCTGATGAATAAGCGGGGAGAAAAAAGACCTCCTCGGACAACGCATGAAGCTGTGTGGTTGGGACTAACGAGGCACGCTGTCGCTGCTTGTAATCACGGAGGTTAATCCTTTATTATCAATGGGTTTGTGTTTGGGCAGGGTGAGTGTTAGGCAGCGCTGCCCTTACCCCCAGACCTGCTCCCTGATCCCAGGGCATCGCAGCAGGCACCTGCCCGCAGGTCTCCATCACTCCCACCTCTGCACAGGTCACACGAACCAGCTTGCAAATGCAAGGGAGGGCAGGGTGTACGTTGGCCGTATCCAGAGCTGTGGCATCACGCTACCCAAAATGCTCCAGAGGCTGGGGTCTGGCTGGGAGGGTTTCTCAGCAGAACCTCTGCGTGAAATCGGGTAGGAAGCGCTTCGGCGAGCAGCTGAGAGCGTGCTGCCCACCCGGAGAGCAGGGCTTTGGGCTGCTGGGAGACTTTTTGCCTGCGTTTGTGAAACTCTCGTCTCCTATTTTGCTTTTTTTCTGTTGGCAATGCTGAAGCAAGGCTTCCTCCGGCAGGTTTTTTAAAATTTTATTTTATGAGAACAGTCGGTTATGACTCCCCAAGTGCCGTAAAAGTTAATGTGATAGTTGCTCTGCGCCTGTGCTCATTTTTATAATTTTTTATTTTATGAAACAGGACAGGGAGCTTAGTGACTTATTACTATTCATTTCGTTTCAATGCAGTAAATATTGATTCAGTTGGGGGTTTTCAATTTAAACCACTCGGCGATTATATAAAATATTACTAGCCTCTGAAATTATGCTTACCGATCCCTTCGGCTGCTCATTAACGAAGGAGTGCAATTTTTAGATCCCTTTGCTTTCATCATTCTAATAAATGGGCTAAGCTCCCTTTTCGCACGGAAGGTGCTGTAGACTAAGCTAGCAGGGGCTTGACAGCCTTGATACAGCTCTTAATTTGGAGCCGGTTTCAAAGGATTTTTTTTTTTTTTTTTTTTATTTTGAGACATGTAGGTCTCTTCCTCTGATTCTTCAGCCGTGACAGAGCTGGGGAACGACAGCTGGGATAAATGGAGCTGGTTTGTCCCTGCACCGTTCAAAGTGACATGTCCTGGGCTTCTGCCACCGTTGGGTCCTTGAGTATTGCCTGAACTCAAAGGACCCATTTATATGTGTCGCGAGGAATGAGAAAAAAGGTGTGGGAAGAGGGAGAGGGGGAACAAAGCCTGATTGGTGTAATTAGCAATGGTAGAAGGGTCTCATTAGCTATGGAGAAGCTGGTCGCTTGGGGCCTCCTACGGACGATGGGTATTCTCATGGCAAAGCTCTATGTGTAACCAGTTCAGTCAACTCACAAAGTGTTGCTTCAACATTGCACGGAGGTGTTGAAGCGTATCCTTGTAGGGATGGGGTTAAATAAGCCTTTGGAAAATTTCTTAGGTGCCACCAGGGGCTCGGTTGCGAGCTGGTGGTGGTTGGGTTGTGGGCTGGGGATGTTGCCCATACATAGATGAACCCGTTGTTTAATTTTGTAGGGGCTTTCCCTTCCCATTCTTGGACCTTTCCACCCCCAGAGTCTCCTGTTGAGCCCTTTGGAGTGCAAGCTCCTTGCCACGCTCCTCCTGGCATCTCCTCACTAGAAGGACATGAGACCGTAATGTCCATATGCCACTTGCCCTGAAAAATCAGGGCAAGCTTCTTCTCCAGCTTGCCTGTCCTGAGGCTGTGGAGAGCGGGACAAGGGCGGATGCCGGATGTCCCGATGGGATTTGAAAGAAACTAAAAACCTCAGACCTAGGAGAGCATCCCTACATGCAACAGTTGGGTTGTCAAATTTTGGGGTAAGCAGCTGGGCAGGAAAGATGAAAAGTGTTAATCGGTGGGGAAGAAACCAGCTGCGTGTTGCAAAGTGCCTTCAAGACGAGAAGAGGGGAAAGCTCAGATTGGCCTCAAGTTCTCTGCTCCTTTTAAATGCAACAAGAATACGCGATGGCCAGGAGGAGACGCAGAAATCATCTGGTTTAGCAAGAGCTGCATTAATTGGATCAATGCTAATATGTGATTTAAAATACATTGTCAATGGAGCAGAGTATTTGGCTGAGAGAATCTGGTGTGACGGGTGAGTTACGATGTTGTATCTCTTGGGGCAGAGACGTTCTTTGCGTTGTGCTTTGCGCAGCACTTAACCCTTGGTGGACTTCCCTGAATAAGTGATGATGTGGCCAAAAAGAACCTGGATGAGACTTCAAATTGGAAAAGAAAGAGCTAAAACTCCACTGCTGTGCACACTGCCACGTAGCCAACTTACATAATTAAACACTGTTTTAAATACCACTTTTAGGCCAGTTTTAAGGGTGGTAGTAAACTACCTTTACAATAATCAATAGATTTTTAGACTACTTGCATATTTCAAACTTGCCTGCCCAATCTCCCCGAGTGTTTAATAGCTAATCTTACCAATTTGTTGCAGCATGATTGAGACCGTTGCAGTGAAGGTGACCGTGAATGGCTTTGCCAGAATGCCTTTGTCTGAGTGGATTTTTGTCTGCTAAATTCAAATAATTTATCCTTTTTTATGCAAAATCTTAGAGTAATATGCTCATCAGGTTGTTGGGTACCCATTGCTGAATATGAATGCATATTACTTTAATACTAGGATTGAAAAAGAGTTTCTGAAGTCCTGCTTGAAGTATTTGTTGTCGATATATGAGGACTTAATTTGTGTGTAATGGCAGGACGATCATGTGGTGTTGCAGCACATGGCATGCACTTGGAGTTTTGGAGCAAGGTGGACAGCTTCCACCAGAGACCGACAGAAGTTAGGTACCAGCTTCCCCAGATCCTCTTGAAGTCCCTTCTGTGAGCTTCAATCACTTTAGGATTTTTAATTGCTTTGTAAAATCATAGAATCATTGAATCATAGAAGAGACCTTCAAAGATCACCTAGTCCAACCCCCCTGCCGTGGGCAGGGACATCTTTCACTAGATCAGGTTGCTCAGAGCCCCGTCCAACCTGACCTTAAACATTTCCAGTGGGGCACCCACAACTTCCCTGGGCAACGTGGTCCAGTGTCTCACCACCCTCAAAGGAAAAAATGTCTTGTGTCCAAACCTACCCTCTTTCAGTTTAAAACCATTGCCCCTTGTCCTGTCACTACAGGCCCTGGTAATAAGCCTCCATCTTTCTTAGAAGCCCCCTTTCTATATTAAAAGGCCACAAGAAGGTCTCCCCGGAGCCTTCTCTTCTCCAGGCTGAACAACCCCAACTTCTCTCAGCCTTCTCCGCAGCAGAGCTGTTCCGGCCCCCGGACCATTTCCGTGTCCCTCCTCTGGACCCGCTCCAACAGGTCCGTGTCTTTCTTGTACTGAGGACCCCAGAGCTGGACGCAGTGCTCCAGGTGGGGTCTCACCAGAGCGGAGCAGAGGGGCAGAATCCCCTCCCTCGACCTGCTGGCCACGCTGCTTTGGATGCAGCCCAGGATACGCTTGGCTTTCTGGGCTGCGAGTGCACATTGCCAAATATTTTGGTCTCTTGCAACGATGGTAAATAATGTACCAGTCAGTTTGTGTTCTGCTGGTGTGGTTTATCTCATACGCCAAGGAACCAATTTGGGCTTCCCAAAGCGAGGTAGCAAGCAGGAGATTTTCCTTTAATATTGCAAAGCCAGGCGGTCGCTCTCGTTTGTGCCACCCAGGAACACGATCCTTTTATTGCGATGGAGGCTTGTGAAGTCATTTGTCCTTGTTGATTGAGTATTTATGATGGGAGCTCTGGATGGTGTTTCCCTTAGATTGAATTTCAGCAGCTGGCAAGAATTGCTCCAGTCCTCCCCGTAGGTCGCTTTTCACCTGTCAGGACACATTGCAGCATCTTACCTGTTTATTCTTGTCCTTTGATTTAATTCCTGGCCATAGGTACAGCCCGAGCATGGGGATCTTTGGAATTTCTATACTCCTCTATATGTATGTATTGGCTTTCTCCTCCCCTTTTATTTTTTATTTTTTTTTAATGCCTGCTCAATATTCAAGGAACATAAAAACGTTCACCACTTATCATGAGCTGTTATCACAACAACTCTTCACAATTATTAATAATAGCGCTTAGTTTCGTGTATTGCTTTTCATTATAGCTCTCGAGGCAAATAATAGATGCAGGGAAGTATTGCTAATGGTCAGGTCGCAGGCTGGGAAACAGCAGAGCTGTCGTTGCCTCTTCATGAAAGCAGGAGAGCAGGTTTTGAGCCATTTCTATGGTTCCTGGTGGTCACCTACCAAAGGGGAACCTCCTGGACATGCTCCTCTGCACCGTGCTGTGTCCTCCTTACAGACCGTGACTGCGTTTGGACGCTGATGAAGATGCTCTAGGATCTGCAATGGGCATTTTGGTACCCCCCTTGCATGGGGAGCTCTGTTTGGGGGAAAAACGGGGTAAATGTGAGTAGGTGATGATGTGTCCTGGTGCAGCCAAGCCCTGGGCAGGTAATGTAGGCCGGCCAGTCCCACCAAGGTGCTGGGGAGCCCTAGAACCTCCCAAGCCTTTGGGGTGTGAGTCTTCCTCCTTAGAGATATTAAAAAACCATCTAGACACGGTCCTGGGCTACCAGCTCTGGGTGGCCCTGCTTGAGCAGGGAGTTGGACCAGATGACCTCCAGAGGTTCCTTCCAACCTCAACCATTCTGTGGTTATGTGATCTCTCCTCAAGACCTCTGGGCATTGCCTCTTGAGGCACCAGGATGTCCAGGGGTATTTGAGATTTCACATCAAAAATTAGCCCTGGGCAGGTGGTTGGACTCATCTGCTGCAAGCCTGAGATGGCTCGTTCTTGCGTGAACCCTGGGAGACCTGGTGGGTCAGAGAGCTCCAGCTCCCGTGTTTGCTCTGCAAAATAGGTGTTTCCAAACCCACCTTTGAATTTTCTGCCCCGTGCTTCTCTCTGCTGCCTGGTTTTCACTGCTTGGTGGTGGTCGTCTCGAGCTTGAGTCTAGAAAGCAGCAGGTACCCGAGGTTTGGGTGATGAGCACCATGCTGCTGGGAAGGGCAACTTGTTTCTTTTCTTCTGCAAGTTAGTGGTGGTGGGTTTTTTCCCCTTTGTTTTGGGGTTTGTTTTTATTTTCTCTTTTTCCAGCTCAGCAGGGTTCAGCGGTTTGGCCTTGGACACCGCAACACGTAAGAAACACCCGGTTTAATTTGCGGTTAGATATCTGTTAAGATTGCATCCACTTCCCCAGTCAGCACTTAATTGGCAAGTCGCTTGATTTAACAGCGTGGGAGCCGGCACCGGAAAAATGGCTTGAATAAATCACTGCCTGACGCCAGAAAATAGATATAATCTCAACATTAACTACATTAATAGTAGCAGGAGCCGAATTAAGAAAGCCATAAAGTATAGGCAGGAGAGTATAAATTATAGCCATCTTGCTGTCTTCTTCTACACACTCTGTGTTCCTTCCTCCCCCGGACCCTTGCCCAGCCGGTGGCATGTGGTCGTGCCGGTGTTGGCTCTCGTTGGGGACAGGTTGTGGTTGTCTGCGTTGGGGACAGGGGGAGGACCAATGCCCCCAGCCCACACCTTTCCCAATTCTTGTCGTCTCTTCAGGGGCACCACCAGACTTGGCCTAATCAGTTTTAGAGGCTTAATATTGATTTCGAAAGGATCCAGAATGGGAGGTAATTGCTCTGCTGTTGCAATCATGCATTTCATTTCTTCCCTCCTTGGCCCTGGCCGCGGCTGTGTGGTCTTTTATGGTCCTCTGATCACATACATTTTTAACGTGATTATTTTGGGCTGGGCAAAGGGAGGCAAAACACTTTCTAATGATGGGGAAGGAAATCTTCATTAGGGTACGGGCTTCACGCGTCTGCATGTGGTGAAGTGACTGTACCTGCCAGGTCCTGGGGAACCCATGGCAGATCCCTCAGCTCCTTGCTTTTGGGTGTCCGTGCCGTTGTTCCCAGGCTGTTTTGGGGAAAGCTGTGCCTTCATTTCCCATCTGTGAAAACAAGGGAAAGCAGGTCGGATAAGTGCCGTGAGGACTTGTTTTCCCTGATGCTGTCGCTGTGAGATAAGGTGGCCTTCACAACTCCTCCTGCTCTTCAGAAAAGCCTGGCGAGACCCAGGGAAGGTGTCCCTCCAGCTTTTGCATGTCGTGGGGTGTGAAAAAACATCTCAGTTCTTCCAGCTGTTGCTTTTTCCATTTGTGCTGGTGTCAGCGCTTTATAAAGTTGGAAGTGCATCTGTTTGGTTGTTTCTTTTTCCTTTCAGTCAGGCGTTAGGTCCACCTTTGGTTCAAATGATGAAGTTTTTAGGTTTTGCTGTAAACACAGTGGAGATACTTGGGAGTCCTGGGATAGGGGTGGTGGCTGAGCATCCTTGTGAGGACCAAACCCTGAGCGGGAAAATGAGCTAGAGGTGCTGAATTGGTACCTGCCTGCTTGCGAGCTTGTGCCTTAGAGCATCGTTAAAATCCTTTTCCATCCACCTTTGCGCAGAGGGGGGTGATGTCGAGAGAGGATGATGATGCCATGGAAGTGACCGTAAGTGCGAGTTACGTTCCACCTTAACGCGTCTGTGGAGGGTCATGTCAGTGCTGTGAGCTGGACGCCAGTTTTGGGTTAATTTAGGAAGTTTTCCCCATTTTTTTTTTTGTTCGGGAGCCGTCAGTTGCTCTGGATCTGGTGCCAGCAGAGGGAGACAGCTCTGTATGAGTCCTGCGTGGGAAAGGCTCTTTAATGAGAGAGCAACAGTGAATTCGTTTGGTCTTAGCATACAGGTTGAACACATGGACGGCTAATTTAGTTTTAATGAGAGAGCAACAGTGAATTCATTTGGTCTTAGCATACAGGTTGAACACATGCACATCACTTTGCAGCACCGATGTGCTGAAATTGGGGACCGGTGGATTTTACACCTCGGAGCCGTCAAAATCCTATATAACAGAGCGACCTTATTAGAGATGTCTCTGCATCCTGCATCAGGAATCGATGTGCCATGTAGGTTCACAGCCCATACTCCCCAAGAAATGCCACAAACATTTTGCACATCATTTTGCTTCTGTGCTGGACTCCCCTTTTCCTAATTTGACTGCACAGTTCCTGATTAAGGGCATCTCTGTGCTGTTTGGAAGCGCGCAGACGATGCTCTCGCTGCTGGGGCTTTATCTAGAAGCCATGCGTGAGCGACGGCTTCGGTGGGCGATCATCCAAACACCCCAGAAACATACTGAATATCTGCCCTGCCTATATGACCAACGTACGTGCTTTTTTTCCTAGGTACCTGATAAATCGGTCCGAGGGGCGCACAGAAATGATGCATCTGTCTCGGCACCTATGGAGTTGTCACCGCGCTGAGATTTAGCGTGCTGACAGCTCAGTGTGGATGAGGTTTCCCAGCAGGCTGGTAGATGACCGGCGTGGCTGAAACATGCCACGTGGCCGTATTTTTTTCTGCAGGAGGTCTCTTTTAGGCGTTCTAACTAGCAGAGCCATCTTGGAGTTAGTGGAAACGCTCAGAAACCCCTGAGCCTAACGGTAAGGTTTGCTCGGGATGATGCCATCAAGCAAGTTGATTTTAGAGGCCAGATCCTGAGCCCAAGCGGGTGATTTTCATACTAATTGGTATTGGTTTTACTCTTTCTCTGGCCTGATCTAAGGGAACTGTGTGTTTGTAAACGGCGAGCATGCACATAGAGATGCTGAGTGTTGTCAGCAAGATGCTGTTACACAATTACGTGCAGATGCTTTTTCCTTATTGCTTCTGTGAAAGCTGGAACGGTGCTTCCCAAGGTAGGGGAAGCTCTAGGAAACATCCACATGAATTTAGGCATGGCTGGACTCTCCTTATTGTCACTCTGGTGTATGAGGCAGCCGGTGCTGGAGTGCATCCTGGTGTTTGCCGTGCTTTGCTCGCCCAGCGCTGGGCTTTTTGGTGCTGGCAAAGCCTTTCCCTTGCATGAGGCTTTGCACAGCGCATGTGAATGGGCTGCTGGTCTATACCAATAGGCATATTTAGATTGGATATCAGGAAAAATTTCATCACTGAAAGAGTGGTTAAACATTGGAACAGGCTGCCCAGGGAAGTGGTTGAGTCCCCAACCCTGGAGGTATTTAAAAGACGTGTAGATGCAGCACTTAGGGACATGGTTTAGTGGACATGGTGGTGTTGGGTCAACGGTTGGACTCGATGATCTTAGAGGTCTTTTCCAACCTTAATGATTCTATGATTCTATATAGTAAATATTAAAATTTATGCCTCATTTCTGATCACAGGAGGATTGTTGGGAACGCCAAGAGTAGGTTTTTTAATAGGGTGGAGACCATACCCTGTCTTTCCTCTGCCCTGCTGCGTTTGGAGCATGGTCCCATGCTCGGGGAGAATCATAGAATCACAGAATGGTTTGGGTTGGAAGGGACCTCTAAAGGTCATCTAGTCCAACCCCCCTGCCATGAGCAGGGACATCTTCAACTAGATCAGCTTGCTCAGGGCCCCGTCCAACCCCACCTTGAATGTTTCCAGCGATGGGGCATCTACAACCTCTCTGAGCAACCTGGTCCAGTGTTTCACCACCCTCATTGTAAAACAATTCTTCTTTATATCTGGTCTGAATCTACTCTCTTTTAGTTTAAAACCATTACCCCTTGTCCTATCGCTACAGGCCCTACTAAAAAGTCTGTCCCCATCTTTCTTAGAAGCCCCCTTTAAGTATTGAAAAGCCACAAGAAGGTCTCCCCGGAGCCTTCTCTTCTCCAGGCTGAACAACCCCAACTCTCTCAGCCTGTCCTCACAGCAGAGCTGTTCCAGCCCTGTGATCATTTTTGTGGCCTCCTCTGGACCCGCTCCAACAGGTCCATGTCTGTCTCGGATTGAGGACCCCAGAGCTGGACGCAGTGCTCCAGGGGGTCTCAGCAGAGCAGAGTAGAGGGGCAGAATCCCCTCCCTCGCCCTGCTGGCCACGCTGCTTTGGATGTAGCCCAGGATACGGTTGGCTTTCTGGGCTGCGAGCGCACATTGCCGGCTCATGTCCAGCTTTTCATCCACCAGTACCCCCAAGTCCTTCTCTGCAGGGCTAGCATGACCTTCTCAACTTCTTAATTTTCAGCCTTTTGGTTTGGTTGCAACCTGCTTCACAAAGTCCCGATAGCTCCTCTTGAAATGGATTTTTAAAAGCGTCATCTTACAGCGAATTTTCCTTTCCATCTTGTTGTTTATTAGGCTCTTAAAGGGAAAGCTTGTAATGCATCCATTGATCGAAATACCAATTGAATAGATGTGAGCACATAAAATAGTCCCGACCCTTTAATAATGGAGCAATATCATTTGTAATGTAGGCAATGCAATTAGTATTGCTAACCAATACACTGCCCCTTGATGGGTGCCTTTGAATCATTTTTATACATTACAGTATGTACCGAGTCCGAGCAGACTTCCTTTAAGTGTCTGCCCGGTGAGTATCTTATATACTGATGCTCTCAGAAGTGTCGGACCTTTTTTTCTTTCACTTGGAAGTAGATCTAAATTCTTTATATACATGTATTTATTTATAAAATATACATGTATACATCTATGAAATATATATGTGTGTATATATGTATTTATAGTTATCCAGGCGTACGCAACACTTGTGTTAATATATTTACTGCCTGGATCGTTTGATTACAGGGAAGCCAAGAGTTCATGCTAAGGAATCAGAAGCTGACAACGCTGCTTCAGTTGTTTTGTGCGTCAGCTTGTAAAAGATGCCTAAAAGCCACAATACAGGGTATATACGTGGATATGTAACAACTGCCTGCTTTAAATTTAGAGAAATAAGCCTGCAGTAGAAACATAAGCTTGTTATTTGTTCCTTAGGATAATATAAAGGCGGCAAAACCAACTCTCTAGGGGGAAAAAAAAATCAGAAGCAGCATTTATACACTGTTTTCTATGCCTTAGTAGGTAAATTAAATTTAATTTAAAATATTGCATTGCCATGGATATGTCTCTATCCCTAGCCAAAGCCCCTGTAGCTGTGGGCACGAGGCTTTCCGGAGCTGGCCAGGAGTTGGTGTTTTCTCGGTGGATAATTCCCTTAAGTGCAGCCCCGCTGAACTTCTTTAACCTCTTCCATGCTGAGTCAGTGCCTGATGCACGGTTTTCCATGGAGCCCTGCTGCCTGACCGAGATATTAGTTTGCTTTAATTAAAATATATCAGCTGTTCTTGCTCTTCTTAGTATTATTACTATTTCCTGCATGAGAAAAAGAGCATTTAAAAAGAAGCCGTCTCTGGAAAAAACAATTATGCCAAGTATTTTTGGAAAGCAGGCAGGAGAGAAAGCCTCGAGTGGGATTTGGCTACACGTCTGGCTGATTATTTTGGAAAATGCTTGAAGTTGAGGCTGCTTTGGGTTTGAAGGTGATGCAGATGGCTCTGGCCGCTTTCGAATTAGCAGGCAGTGCCACCGGCATACCATTGTGGGTACGGATGCAGCGTCGAAATGGTTTTGATCCTCAGCAATTAGCCTTGTGGGTTGAGCCTGCTGTTTAGGATTTCCAAAATCAGCTTATGCTTTGCACAGCGTGGATATAACTCGATCGTTGATCTACTCGGTAATGCAAAATGTGGGAAACGCCCGCTGTATGGAAATGCACAGTGTTTCGATCTGAGCAGTGATGGTGCTTGGTGTTTGCACAGATTTGCTTTGTACAGATTTGTGCATTAGAAAAGTAAGTGGGAAGGTGCAATATTGCCGTGCTTGGAGCACATCCAGAGGTCTGAAATACAGTTTACTACGCTCTGGTATGAGGAGATGAAGGAGTATCACTTCTGTGCCGGGATGGAAGAATGTCTATGACCTGCTCTCGCTTTCCTTCTCGTTTTAGAGGGCTCTGTAGCCCATCACTGAGGGTGGTAGGACGCTGCCTCGGAGGGATTAAGTGTTAATGTCCTATCCCATGGGGACGTGGGACCTGGTGCTGCCCAAACAGTGTCACTCTCAGCGTGGGCGCCTGGCTGGAGCACGACTTAGGTGCTAAAGCCGGTAACACCTGCCTGTCTCGTATGCTGAAAGAGATCCATTTCAGCTAATCATAATTAAACCGTAATGAACTTTGTCCAATCGTCTGAGCTAATGGGGGTAAAAGGAATCTAATTAATGGGACAATGGTCCCCAGTCTTCCTGGTATAATTACTGATCTGCTGCAGCATTAGAGCAGCGGGTTGGAAAGCTGTGTATTAGGGGTTGTCAGCATTTCCATTCTCAATCTTAGCTTAAGCAGTTTAACGGGACGCTGTCATGGGTTTTAGGCTGAAAGTTGACCTACCTTGAAAACAGCTTCATCTGGGCAATCACGTCTTCTAGAACGGGTCTTTTGTCTTTTCTCCAGGCCAGTGTTGCAGTGGAGAAGTTTTTATAGTGGAAACTTTGCTGGAGAACTTGAGTAACTTTGAAACGTTTCAGAAGATCCTTCCATGGCTCTCCATGGGTGGGATCGGACCCCTTGCTGGAGAGAAGCCAAGCAAGGTGGTTTTGAGTTGGGCTCCCAGATGAGCCAGGAGTGAGCAGAGTTGCTTTGGGCTGCGGTTGGTCTTCTGAAAGATGGGGAGGAGGTATCTAACCACCTGGAAGCTCTGGAGAAGAGGCATGCAAGAGCCTGAGCACGAGGAACTGAAACAGCCAGGGAGATGTAGGATGAAGGGGGAACTGAAGCTATCGATTATTTAGGCAGCATTTCAGAAATTGTGAAGAAAGGGATGTGCAGAGATAGAGGGAGCAATGAAATGGGAGAGAGTAGCCAGCAGAGCAGGAGACCTCAGCAAAAACCTGCTTAGTCCCTACCTGAACAGAAGAGTCCGCTGAGTCATTGCAGTAGACACGGTCTTGGCCAGAAGCACTGTGTAGAAATCCCTGTGAAACTAAAATCCTGGCAAATAGTCTGAATGCAGTCATCTTGGCCGAGACCCTCTGGTCATGAGGTGGCAAAATAAACCGAGCTGTTGTTGACCACGGGAGAAGGCTGTGGATGAAGACAGAAAATAAGAGGCCGGTGTGATGCCAGCCACCCTTTAGGAAAGCAAGAGCCACAAGAAGATGAGTGATTGAGACCGCAGCAGCTGTTTGCTTTCAGGAACGATGATGAAACATTAATTACAGGCAGAAGCGGCATCCTGCCGAGAGTAATATTGTCCTACTGGCAGCTCAGCAAACATGCATTTAGCTGGTGGAGCCGGGCACCTTCGCACGGGTCAGGCTGATGTGATGGGGGTACGGAAAGTGCAGAAGGAAAAACCATACTGGAGCCTGGTTGTGGGTCTAGAAGGTTTATGGCAAGAAATGAGATGGGTGGCATAATATCTCTCACAGGGTACATGTAATATGGAGGGACAGCCAGCACGTTGGGATGGCTTTGGCTGGTTTCTGGTGCTTCGGAGGTCTCGCAAATTAGAAGACTCATAGGAGAGGTCAGAAGTGTTTTTAAAAGACTGCTTAATTTGGATGTGTGCCTGCATTCCTGTAGTGCTGGCAAATCTCATAGTGAGCGGATGGAGAACGCCATCGGGGCGGTGATCTTAGCAGGGCACGTCTTCCAGCCAAAAAACCCCAAGGGAAGGGGTTGGCATTTTAGGGACAGGGATTTTGATGCATCTGGTAACAAGTATGATCTTAAACTAGTTCTGTATCAACCGATGGCTTTTCGTTTGTCCTTCTGTCACCGGCGTCTGGTTACTCAATTTCAGTTGCATTAGAAAAGGAGATGCCAATTAAACTCGTGGCATTAGTAACACTTTCAAATTTAACAGGAAAACTCTCTTGTTATCCCCAAGTAATTAAACTCTCAGTCAATATCCATCTACAATAATCCTCTCCAGCTGTACTGGGGGATTCTGTGAGTCGGGAAACCGCCCGCAGAGAGCGGCGTTTCCTCCATGGATCAGCTCTGAGCTGCGCTGCTTGTGTTGGGTCAGCAGCAGGGTGATGTCCCGCATTAGCTTCTTAAATATCCCACGGCTTCTGGGTGTTAGCACTCGCTGGCCCTTTCCGGCATCGTTAGCTCACCCTCTTTTAACATCCCCTTATCTGACGCTCTCCTGCATTTGCTGAGGACGGTAGGAAGCTGCCATGCTTGGACCACCTTCCATCATCATTCTCACCAGTATCAATGGGGTTTTCTTCTTCTCATCTTGCTATCCCGTCCCACCCTTCCGTTGTGAGCTCGTTTAGGCAATGCGTCTTCTTCTAGCTTGCAAAGAGAAGAGATAAAACTAATGATTGCTGATCTCCAAAGCTGGGGAGATGGGGATGAGGCAGGCACAGAGGTGGAAGCAGACACAGTGCCCTGAGCCTTGTATCTCTCCTTTGCATGGGGGAAACGTAAAAAATGGTATTAAATAGCTAACCTGGAGTCCCTCGCAGTCTGTAAACCTATCTCCCAGCCTGCCAGCGTTGGGAAGGGGAGTGCTGCTGGGTGTCTTGGAAGTGTCTTCCAAGAATTTCGAAGCATTTGTAAATGAGAAGGGACCAATCCTAAAGGCAGGTTTGTGACATTACCATAAATTGCCTAAATACACAGTTCAGGCTGTATGTGACACTGCCGGGAGCGGGAATAAAGGCAGGAAGGTTGCAGCCATGGCAGCAAGCCTGTCAACATGCTGCTGTCTTGCGTAATAGTTGAAGATGAAGGGGCTGGAGAGGAAAAGCAGTCGTAGGGAGGCTAAACGTGTCGTGGGACATTAAAGGTTATTTGCTCCTTTCAATTTGTTGTTGCTGCTCAAGCCATTAACCTCTCCTGTGTTCTTTGGTGGTGTTGACCAACAAGTGATACCGTAAGCAGATACAGCCTCAGGGTGGATGTTGGTGCTCAATGTACCTGCTCCTTTCTTTGATCTTCCCTGGAAAAAGGGGTTGAGACATCAGGTGAGGCTTAGCCTACGGTTGGATATGACTCACTGCCAAATCACCCGTCTGAGGTTGGGCTACGTGGGCAATCGGGCCAATTCAAACCAAGCTAGGATCTTTACACCTATTTAAATAGAGAGGGGACATCCTAAGTGACTTGAAACCCAACCTGCGTTGGATTTCTTTCTCTGTGTAAAATCTATGCAAATGATTTCAGCTGGCTTAATGAAATTGGTGAGTGTAATGGTTTTGGGGTATCTGTGTTAGTTCACACGGCATGGTGTGTTGTCCAAGAAGGCTCTTGGTGCTTTGGCTTTGTGAATTTAAAAGGGTTTTTTGCAGCCTGCAGCTTGAATAGGCACCGGGTGAATGCATCGCCTTCAGGGTGTGGGGGTTAAAACCCTGAAAGCACAAATGGGTCTGCCTTTGGTTTTATTGTGGTCTTGTGTGCTCCCTTGCGGTCTCTCAAAGCAATCTAGGGTTGATGGCAAGGATGCAGGATGCTCCCATTTGGCTTTTTTGGTTAATTAGGTAGCAAACGTTTGCCCTATGTTTATTAAAATCCCTCTTCTCTTCCCTGGTTTTCATCTAGTTTATAGACAACTTCATAGCTTGCTCTTACAGGAAGATGTTTGCAATGGAAGGTGGCCATGCTTGTTACCTGCTCCTGGTCCAGGGCTCTCATTTTTTGGTGGCTCGCTGCTGCCTGGCACGTAGCTCAAGTAAAGCTATGGGAACAAACTTTCTCACGATGACCCTTGCTGTCCTTCTTGGTGCTGTGAACCCCCACTTTCACCCTCCTCTGAATGAGCATCCCACCACTCTGCTTGCCCGGGGGAGCGAGGAAACAGCAAATAGGTTGGATAACTGGAAGATGGATAAAAAGGGAAGGAGGACTCAGTTCACTGGGATGACAAAGAGACATTTGAAGTCTCCCGTAGGTGAAACAGGCTGCGTGGTTGCACCCTTTTTGATGCTCTCCAGACTGCCCTCTGGACAGTCCAGCTCCAACCCTCTCCGACCGCTACCAAAGCGTGGTGAGCTGCTCTGAAAGGGCCTGGATCCATCCCTGCCCTCCCCACCTGGCCACGTCGGTCCTTCAATGCAGCAGGTCATGAGGCAGATGCTTTCCTCCATTCCCTGTGCATGGCACAGGGAGGTGGTTTTATAGCCAGGCTCTTCATCTCTCTCTCAGGAATAAATGGGGTTACAAACAATAGCAGTGATTTAGCAAACAAGAATGATTGTGGGCAGGAAGAAGAGCTCTCCTCTGTAACACTGCTTGTAAGCTCCTTGAGGCGATAACTGTATCTCCTCTGTGTTTTGTAAAGTCCTGGCGTGATTTAAGTGCTTTCCGTGGCACATGGGTTCACCCTCGCCAAGCGACTGAGATCGTGAGCCCAGTGTTGCAGGGCTGCCAAGTGCAGCGTGAAGCCTTCACTGTGACTTTTCTTGGAGGCAAGTGAGAAATGAAAGGGAACGTCAGCATGGGGCTGAAATGCCTTCAAGAGAGAAATGGCAATAAATCCAGTGGGAAGAAATAATGATACACTAGAGGGAAGGGATGCCAAACAGAGGGACCTTGACAGGCTGGAGGAGTGGGCCCATATGAACCTCATGAAGTTCAACAAGGCTAAGTGCAAGGTCCTGCACCTGGGTCGGGGCAATCCCCAGTATCAATACAGATTGGGGGATGAGTGGATTGAGAGCAGCCCTGCCGAGAAGGACTTGGGGATACTGGTGGATTAATTCTATGAAAGCCACTTGGTTGTGGTGTTTGGCCAGTGAAGCCCCTCGTGCGAGGGCAGCACAGTGCTTCCCCCGGCTTGTGCTCCTGGTTGGGGCTCTCAGGGAAAGGAAGAAATGAGCTGGCTCCTGGCTTACTTATGAACCATGTGTAGCCCAAACTATCTTTTTCTGCAGGCTTAATTAGGCCTTTTTACAGACCTAATGCTCCCGTTTTTAATCCCCAGCTCGGATTAGGATTTATGGCACTGGGGACGTTTCTGTCTCTGACTCTTCTCCCAAGCTGTGTGGGTGGTGAAGAAGGATCAATGTGGCTCTTGCACAGAGCGAAAATGTGACATATTTAAAACCGTGGTCAAAATAGGGGGTGTTGAATGAGTCTTGTAGCCCAGATGGAGCTGACGCTGGGGTGTTTTTGGGGTGGGTGTAAAGGGAGCATGTGTTGGCTGCCCTTCAAGGTCCAGGACTGTCCCCAGACCAGCTGTGGGGTGAGCCAATGGGCTTGACTGGGCACCGGCATCTCAGCGTGCACCATAAGGTGACCCTACCTTGAAGAGTTGACACAGACAGTGGGGTGAAAAGCTTGAAGCCTGTAGAGGCCTGTCAAATCTTCTCTGTCAAAACCCAAAGATGTGGCTTATGGAGACACGTTCTTCTGCTTCTTGGACACGAGAACTCTGCATGGATCTTGTCCCTTTCCTGGTTCTTCAGCTTCAAGGGAGGAAAATGGTCCAGAGAAAAGGATGAGAAAAACTGGGGAAAAGCAGAGCAGAGGCTGATCCTAGAAACAGGTCAGGAACCCCAAAGAATTTCTGCTGGTTCTTCCCTTCTGTCAGCTGTTACCAGCCCGCAGCAAAGGCTTCCTTGGTTCACGCCGTCATCATCTCTACCTGGAGCTGCTCTCATCTGGGCCAGTTACTGGCTGGCTCCTGGGGATGGGGGCTTCAGTGCTTGGCTTTGCCGCCAAACACTTACAGAGCTGCCCAGGCAAAGCTGGGTGCAGAGGTACCCCGTGGCCATAGCCTGGGGGTGTCAAGCTTACATTAGCTGATTTTGGGGTTCACCACCACTGTAACTTCCCCTTGCTGAGCCGCCAAGCCTGGGCCTTTCCCAGAGGTGTCCCATTTCCTTTCCCAAACCTTTAATGTTTGAAGCATTGGATATTGCCGTTGCTGCCCCAGTGCCCGCGCTCCAGCAGCTGGCTCAGAAATGTCATTGTCTTCCCACGGCCTGGTCTGGTCCTTTGCAGTGAGGATCGACGATGAGGAAGACAATAAAAATGTTTCTATAAATACATTAGCAAGAAAAGGAGGGCTAAGGAGAACCTCCATCCTTTATTGGGTGCGGGGGGAAACATAGTGACAAAGGATGAGGAAAAGGCAGAGGTATTTTATGCCACCTTTGCCTCAGTCTTTAATAGTAAGACCAGTTGTTCTGTGGGTACCCAGCCCCCTGAGCTGGAAGACAGGGACGGGGAGCAGAATGAAGCCCCCATAATCGAAGGAGAAATGGTTAGCGACCTGC
This sequence comes from Aptenodytes forsteri, assembly GCF_000699145.1. NCBI lineage: Eukaryota > Metazoa > Chordata > Aves > Sphenisciformes > Spheniscidae > Aptenodytes > Aptenodytes forsteri. The sequence continues at coordinate 230,182 of NW_008795557.1, forward strand.
TACACCACTTAGACATGCACGAGTCTATGGGGCTGGATGGGATCCACCCAAGGGTACGGAGGGAGCTGGTGAAGTGCTCACCAAGCCACTTTCAATCCTTTCTCAGCAGTCCTGGCTAACCGGGGAAGCCCCAGTTGACTGGAGGGTAGCAAAAGTGA
>NW_008795557.1:231545-234576 GCF_000699145.1 Aptenodytes forsteri
CCCCATCCCTGGAGGTATTTAAAAGACGTGTAGATGAGGTGCTTAGGGACATGGTTTAGTGGTGGATTTGGCAGTGCTAGGCTAACGGTTGGACTCGATGATTTTAGAGGTCTTTTCCAACCTAAACGATTCTATGATTCTATGATGCAGTTGCTCTGGTCTCCACTTCATTTTGGATGAACAACTGAAAAAGATTTAAGTCTTACAAAGCACTGGACCAGGTTGCCCAGAGAAGCTGTGGATGCCCCATCATTGGAAGTGTTCAAAGTCAGGTTGGATGGGGCTTTGAGCAACCTGATCTAGTGGTAGATGTCTCTGTCCATGGTGTGTGTGGGGTTAGTCTAGATGATCTTTAAAGGTCCCTTCCAACCCAAACCATTTGATGATTCTATGAAATGTTCCCCATCAGTTTAGCACAAGGTTGGCTGTAAGTTTTACAGCCGTATTAGAAGGCACTGCAAGAAGATTGGGATAATATTTTCATACCTGGGTCTTTCTGAGTGTAATTATTTGAGGAGTGAACTTCTCCAGCCTGTGCGAGGACTGGGAAGAGGTGTCATCTCTATGGGATGTGGACATTGGGGGAAACCACAAAAAACCCTTCAACACCTCTGCATTGCAGGTGTAATCAAATGGTTCTTATACTCATGCAGCCATAAAAGCGACTGCGATGGTTTTGATTGCAGGATGAAGTAATGGGTTGAACTGTGAAGAAGAAATCCATTTAGATAGCTTTGATAATAGCATTGGCAACAGCATATAGGAGAAGCCGAAAGCTTTTAAATAGATGGAGAAAATATTAAACGTTTCAAAGGCAGTTTGTATTGTTTGCCGTGTTCCTGGTGGCTTTGCTGTTGGTGTTACAGCTTCTACGGTGACGAGCATGGCACATGGAAGGGTGCTTGGGGCCAGGGGAGGAGAGAGGCCCATGCCGCCGGGGCTGCCAAGGGAGGTCAGTGGCTCAGTCTTGCTGAAAATGGCACAAATCGACTGTGCTGTGGTGGCTGGCCCCTCCACCGTATCACCATCATACATCAGCGCTACCCACCAAGCAAGCGATCCCATCCCCGTTATTTCAGCCCTTTGCATGTGGCCGCATGGCACCATTGCAGCTCACTCTGTTTTAATTGCTGAGGTTAATTAGGGTTTAAATCCACGAGATGGAAACCCTTGCTTTCAGTCATCAGGTCTAGTCTTGTTCCCCGCCTTTATTCACCAGCTGTTTTTCTGGAGGAATCTTTATTCTCGTTGGTTGATAATCATTATAATATACTTGCAACTATTTTTCTTTCGCAAATCAGAAGGATTTAGTACGTAGGTACATCTTTATTTAGGCAATTAGGTAGCTTAATAGGTACTCATTGAGGTTGATAATTTTTCCGAGGTTTTGAAAATGGTAAATGAGATCTGTGCTGGGTTTTTTTTTCCTCGAGATTAACATTAAGCTGCATTTGAATGGAAATTCAGATTCAATTGAACCAAATTAAAATAGTTTTTTAAAGTGTTTGTTTCATAATTAGAACTAATTATTGTAGAGAATTGTTTACGGATAAATTAACAGGTTATTGCTGGTCAGTATGTATTTAAAACTAATGGATCCCCAGTATTTATGTTTGTATATTGGAAGAAGACACGTACTTTTCTATTTTTCACTTTCAGATCACTTTATCATAGTCAGTGAACTAAATTATTTGAATAATCGAAACCAGGTTCTTTAAATAAATTAGGTCTTAAAGTAGAAAGTGTATATTTGAGATTTGACCTTTTTATTTTTAAGAAGAAAACAATAATGTTGCTATAAATTCCATAAATCAAACATTTAAATGAAATTACTTGTTTTTTTCTGTGGATTTGGGATCCTCAAGCAGCTGGTGGGTGGGGATAGAGACGTTACGGGAGATCGGAGCAGCTTCCAAGGGGAATGGTGCAGGAGCTCAGACAGCTGCTGGCATGGCTGAGGAGCACTTTTAAGCCCAAATCCTGTGTTTTGTTCTGCTGCGTGCTAAGGAACAAGGATATTGTGATTTTTTTCTTTTACTATTTCTCCCAAATCAGGGTTTTGCATTGCCACCAGGGAGGCTTGGGGTGGATGAGGTCCCTCCCGCCTCTCTGCTTCCTGATGCTGTCCATAAGCATTGCCCTGGTTATGAACTGCTCTTTCCTTGGGAATCAAATGCCAGCATGCAAATGTGATTTCTTACTATGTAAGGATTACTTTAAAAAAAAATAAGCTAAGCCTAAAGAAGATATCCAGTAGTAAAAGAAAACCATCCTTTAAGAGCCACTTGTATTGCCGTCAGCGCCAAGAAATCCTCTCCGTTTCAGTTAGCTGAAACGCCGTTGGGATGCTCTTGCTCTGCTCTTGGTTTTGTGTTTAATTTATATACATCGGATACTCTAATATTTCAAATATAGGTGCATTTATGCAGGTGTTTGTGTGGGTTTTTTGGATCAGATGGTCTCGTGTGTTGAGTGCGCACTTGTGTGCGTAGCTTGAGGGTGTTAAATCTGAGCATCTCCTATGTGCACCAGGGTGAGTCGTCCTTGTTGCTAACCCTCACTTTCCACATTGGCTTGGAAATCTCCCTTTTTTTGATCTACTTAAGAAGAGAGCATATTTCAGTAGCAGCGCTTGCTGGCTCTTGGCTGAAGTTTTGGTGGTTTTCTTCCATTTTGAGCAGCTTTGCTGTGTTTGGAGGCAAGGAAAGTGTGTTGAGCTGGGCATCAACTGACCATTGACTGCACGTTGTCTTGCTGAGCCCTTTTCTCCCTCTTGGTCCAGTTTTTGCTTTGGGTTTACCGGGCTGTGGAAGAAACATTTCCACTTTCCAAGCGATGTGAAGTCGGTCAAGCAGAGAAGGCTGGACGAAATTTTGTATCAGAAATAGTGTGGCCAGCAGGAGTAGGGAAGTGATCGTGCCCCTGTACTCGGCACTGGTGAGGCCGCACCTCGAATACTGTGTTCAGTTTTGGGCCCCTCACTCCAAGAAGGACGTTGAGGTGCTGGAGCGTGTCCAGAGAAGGGCAACGA
>NW_008795557.1:236746-238804 GCF_000699145.1 Aptenodytes forsteri
TAATTAATATAATAAATATTCTAATAAATAATACCGTATAAAATAACAGATGTGGCCAAAGCTGAACCTGATGCCTGCATTCAGCTGCCGAAATCCCCCGCGAAACATCGCCAGTGTTTCCCGGTGAGCGGCATCTTCTCTCCCGTTGCGTTTGCATTGGGACCCCCTGCGATGGCATGAACATCTACGGGCCGGGGGTCCACCAGCCCCAGGCTGCATCCCCCAGGCTCATCCCCCTGCAAAGTTGCACCTCAGATTTCTGGGGAGCGAAGGGTGGAGGAGGCGACCTCCGAGGTTAAAGGGGAATAAATAAAAATACAAATAGCTAAGCCCCCTGAGGGGGTGTTTAAGGTGGGTTACTGGGGCCCATCACACTCCACGGTGGGGATAACCCCCAGTAACATTGACTTTTTAGGTAGAAGGGTTTCCAGGTGAGGAGCTGGGCTGGTGCAGAGCCTCCATGGAGGCTGAAGGTGCTGGGGACATCCCTGCTCGGACACTTCCACTGCCCAGAAGGTGGAAATGGAGGTGGTCAAGCCCCCAGCGAGCTCGAGCTGAGCCCCTGGTTGAGACTTCAGTCCGGTGGCACTTGGGGCTTTGGCAGCCTGAGCTGATGCTCTGCAGGAGGTTTGCTTGGAGGCCACCTAGGTGGTCATTCTTCTACTTCAAAAATGCAACGACTACAAATTGGAGGAAGCTCAGCCCCACTCCCTTTGAAGGGTGAGATGCTTTTTGACGCTCTCTGCCAAAATCCTTGAAAAATCCCAGCGGGGACGTCCCTAACGGGAGTTACAGTGCCCGTGGTCCCTCACGTCTGGGGCTTGACTATCCCTAAGGACTGCCATAGAGGAGAGCGTGCCACTGCGCGCATCGCTGCTCCGCTCCTCTTATACTGGCTTTTTCTTTTTTTATCAATATTGCTTTATAAAAGTATAAAATGTTTTATAATCTGCAGCTGTTGCTATTTGCTCGGCAGCTGCTACCTGCTTGCTCTCTGCTCACATACCAGGGGTCAGATGCCACCGGGTAATAACTCTTGATAAATGGTGACTTTCGAACAAGGAGCGCCGGAGTGTGCAACCACTTCAACGGGTTGAGTGAGTGCAGCAAAGCGAGAAAATAAATATCCTGAGGATTTGGGGGATTTAACCAGCCGGGCTCTTAAACCGGTGCTTAAACCGGCTCTGTTTAGGCTCAGCCGGCATGAGCAGCCCCCGGGGCTGCGCACGGCTTGGGTTTGGTTGGATTTTATTGATATTACAGCCATAAGAGGGCTTTTTTCCCCTGTATTTTTTATTTTGCACCCCGCTGATGTTTTTCCAAGGAAGCATCCTGAGGATAGGAGCAGTTCTGTATCATTTGAGGCAGAAAAACGCTGTGCTGGAGAGGTATCAAGTGATGCTCAGGGACGTCTGCCCTTGCCCGGAGAAGCGGGGAGGGTTTTGGGTGTGCGAAGCCCTGCTTGGTTAGGGACGGGCAAGGAGAACCGAAATCCATGGAACAGCTTCTTGTTCGGAGCGTGATGTTGATGTAGCTTTGGTGCGCCATGGTCTTTAGTGTTGGGATGTCTCGAGATACGAGGCCTGGATATTATTTCATATGTATGTATATATGTACATATGTGTCTGTGTGTGTATATATATGATAATATAATATGTATTATAATAGATAATATTATATATAATGTAATATATGTGATAATATATGGGATTGAATATATATAAATTTATATTATATATATATAGAATTTATAGTCTATATATTGAAATACATATTAGCTATAGATAATATGTATAGATATATAGAGATATCTATATAGGTTTAGGTATAGATAGAGATACCTATATAGGTATAGATATGGATATAGATAGAGACAGAGATATCTCTATATATCTGTCTCTATATAACTATATAGATATCTATTTCAATATATATTGAATATATCTCTATATAGATATTATATATCATATGTAGATATATCTATAGATGGAATCTCTATATAGATATAGAGATTATATATAGATATATATAGTTTTATGTATAACATATATAAGATAT
>NW_008795557.1:239698-242178 GCF_000699145.1 Aptenodytes forsteri
GATGTGTAGATATATCTACAGATAGATATATATTATCCACAGATTATATGTATAGAATATATATAGTATTATATATATTCAATAATAGCTATATATTTTTATATATAAATATATTTAAAATATATAATATGTATTGTATATATGATATATGTATAATATATGTATTATGCATATATACACATGTATATGAAATAATATCCAGGCCTCATGTCTCGATTGGTAACAGTTTATAGGTGTTCTTCCGTGTTGTCTATGTCAAAATCGAATTAAATACATCTCCGGTCACTGACCATTCCCCTGGTGCTGCATGTATCCAGGGATTACGGATACAGCAAGCAAATGCTCGGTCTCTGACTCTTATTCTATTTCCTTCGCAATCAGCAGTTCTGGCTGACTCTGTCCTGCAGACCTGGGAGCTTTCAGGAGGCTTTTTTCCAGCTGTGTTTTCTGAAGAAGACCTTACGGAGCCTCCTTGAAGGGACCGATGCTTATAGCTCAGTGCTGGGCAAAACAGGTGCCCAAAAGCCATCAGCACTGCAGATCCCGTAGATGGTGGTGTGGAGCATCCTGGTGCCCTCCCGGAGCTGCTTTGCTGGGAGGAAGAGGAGGAGGAGGAGGAGGAGGAGAGCTGGAGCTGGGATGGGTCTTGGCACAGCCGCTGTGGTGCTTTGCTGTATTACGATACCTTTATTAGAATCACAGAATGGTTTGGGTTGGGAGGGACCTTCAAAGATCATGTAGTCCAACCCCCCTGCCATGGGCAGGGACATCTTCAACTAGATCAGGTTGCTCAAAGCCCCGTCCAACCTGACCTTGAACGTTTCCAGGGATGGGGCATCCAAAGTCTGTCCCCATCTTTCTTAGAAGCCTCCTTTAAGTATTGAAAGGCCACAAGAAGGTCTCCCCGGAGCCTTCTCTTCTCCAGGCTGAACAACCCCAACTCTCTCAGCCTTTCCTCATACCAGAGGTGTTCCAGCCCTGTGATCATTTTTGTGGCCTCCTCTGGACCTGCTCCAAGAGGTCCATGTCTGTCTTGTGCTGGGGACCCCAGAGCTGGACGCAGTGCTCCAGGGGGGGTCTCAGGACGGGTCAGTAGAGGGGGAGAATCACCTCCCTTGACCTGCTGGCCATTAAGTACCTGATATCATTTTTATCGGCTGCATTAGGCCACCGTTACAGCCATGAGACCTTTCTCCAGGTGCTGCAGCCAGCGCTGGCTGCTACCTTGGGCTTGCAGAGGTTTGCTGTGAGCTGCTGGATGGTCCATGGGTGGCCCTAGTGTGGACGGGTCAGTAGAGGGGGAGAATCACCTCCCTTGACCTGCTGGCCATTAAGTACCTGATATCATTTTTATCGGCTGCATTAGGCCACCGTTACAGCCATGAGACCTTTCTCCAGGTGCTGCAGCCAGCGCTGGCTGCTACCTTGGGCTTGCAGAGGTTTGCTGTGAGCTGCTGGATGGTCCATGGGTGGCCCTAGTGTCCCTCCTGCCATCGGTACCTTCAGACAACGATGCCACCGCTATGGCTCTTTGCAAGTAACCTGGTTTTGTAAAAATTACAACTTGATGCTTCTCTCCGGAGCAGTTTCATGAGGACCAAGCCCTTGGGGAAACGGGAAGCGGGGCAGCAGCTTCTTTGTGCATTCCTTCTGCAAAATACAGGCAGCAATTCTCCGAGCTCAGTAGCCAGTGGCAACAGCCCGATGAAATGAATAGGCTGTCACGCTAAGCACTAAGAAATGTAACTATTACATTTTACAATTCTCTTTTTCTTTGCAGCACATGTTCATTTAAAGGTAATGCTCTCTGGGGTTTGCATTCTGCTGATAGGATAGCGGGATCTTAATTTACAGATATTCTCCAGTAATGCGCGGTTTATATACGTTCTGCTAATAGCATTATGAGCATAGTTTGGACTAATACAAAATTAGAGCTCTAATTTGCATAAACAAATTACTGTTTGGATTAGCGCTAAATGGGGAAGACGACTGATATTTGAGCAGATTTGATTTGGCTGCAACGGCTCTTGTTTGTATAACAGCGTATGTACGAAAATGAGCTGGGTGGCTCCACGCGGGTTGGAAGGGAGGTGGGACGGTGCGTTAGATGCCAGGTTATGAACTGGAGGGGTTTTTGGTGGCGGATGAGCCCCTCTGGAACATATTTGTCCCCAGGGTGTCACTTCAGAGCTTACTGATCCTTCAGAATAACCTTATGGGCAGTGCTAACTGGATTGCAGCTCCCGACCCATCGCCGTCCCGCTGACTCGCTACAGGGTTTGTGGATGTAGGGGAGAGATGGGGAGGTGGAGAAGGGTCCCCAGCGCTGCCCGCTTGACCCCGCTTGGGTCCCAGCATCTGCTCCAGGCGATAGATGGGGGACAGCAGCGGTCTTGGGTGACTCGTCCCATGCAGGGATGTAGCAAAACCCTTGCAAGAGCAAGATTGGGGGGGGGGGAATAATAATAATATAAAAGTTA
>NW_008795557.1:242236-243984 GCF_000699145.1 Aptenodytes forsteri
GGGGGGAATAATAATAATATCAAAGTTATAGTACATAATAATAATAATAATAATAATACCAAAAATATCAAAGCTTGTAGAGCTCCGTAAAACTTGGCTAAGCTCAAGGGAGGTCCCACATTGCATCACCTCCATCCTCAGGCAGCTGAGGGTTTGCTCATGAAGCAGCAGCTCCTTGCGGTATCTCCCCTAGTTTGGGCTTACTTTGACTTTATCGTTTTCTTGCAGATCCCCGCTATTAAACCAAATGCGCCCGTCGCCTCAAGGTGGCAAGTCCCAGCACGTGCAACAGAGATGGAGGAGCAAAGGCTATCGCTGCATCGGTGGGGTGATGTACCGAGTATCGGCGAATAAACTCTCCAAGACTTCCAGCACCCCTGGCCGGGGCAGAGACCTGAGCACCAAGAGCCCTGGCAGAGCAGGTGAGCAGCAAGAATTTGTCCCGGTCTGCGTCCAAAATCCGTTGATGTCCCAGCTTCAGCGTTGAGGTCGGCTTTTAGCTGCTTATTCCCAGCCTGCGTGTTGCAACTCATCCTCTGGCCTTGCAGGAGCCCAGACGCAAAGGTGACGGGCATCCCATCATTCCCAAAGCGCATCCCCCGGCTCTTCTTGCTTTACAGTAGCACTGAAGGGAAAATAATGTAGAAGAAATGAAAGGTTTAAGAAAATTGAGGTTTTTCTTAACTCGGGCTTAGTTCAAGCTTGTAGAGACACGCTGTTAAACTTGTTTCTTTTTTTAACCTGAGCAAGGTCTTGGGCAGTTTCAAACGGCACCGCAAGGTTAAACGTATTTGAGGTGCTCATCAAATTGCATCCAATATTGACCTAAGAAAGATGGGAGGATCATTCTGCAGGTAACTATGAAACAGGCATTTTGACGCAGTTACTGGCTTTACATTTAGCTTCAATTAAATTTGTGTTTCAGCTCCTCTTGTACTTGATGCCTCAAGTGTGGCTCTTGGGCAAGACCAGGTTTTTAACTGTGCTTAAAGTATTTTTTTGAGTTTCTACTTGAGGTCAAATATTTTTGCTCCGTAACTGCTTTATGGACAAATTTTGGGGACAGATAAGCGGGGAAAGGCAAAGCCAATGGTTTTGTGCTATTGATTTTCTTTGCTGGAAGGATGAAGGGTGTGGAGACGAGTATCTTCATGGATGATGCTATGAATGAGGCAACTTAATGCCAAAGTCATTTTACATACAGTGGGAAAGTGGATGAAGAGGGGCAATAAATAGCGCAGTGTCATTGAGAGGTGCAGCCTCTGAAACTGCCTGCACCCCGATTCGTATGAGCATTATGGGGCTCTGTATGTTAGGAAGTGTTTCGATTGTCTAGAGCTCAACGATTGTGATGATGATACGGTCGAGTGTTTATGGGTAAAGATGAGGGGGAAGGCCAACAAGGCAGATATCCTGCTGGGAGTCTGTTACAGACCACCCAACCAGGATGAAGAGGTGGATGAAGCGTTCTACAAGCAGCTGGCAGAAGTCTCTCAATCACTAGCCCTTGTTCTCGTGGGGGACTTCAACTTCCCGGACGTCTGCTAGAAATACAACATGGCAGAGAGGAAACAGTCTGGGAGGTTCCTGGAGTGTGTGGAAGACAACTTCCTGACACAGCTGGTAAGTGAGCCTACCAGGGGAGGTGCCTCGCTCGACCTGCTGCTTACAAACAGAGAAGGACTGGTGGGAGATGTGGTGGTCGGAGGCCGTCTTGGGCTTAGCGACCATGAAATGGTAGAATTCTC
>NW_008795557.1:246267-253948 GCF_000699145.1 Aptenodytes forsteri
ATGATCTTAGAGGTCCTTTCCAACCTTAATGATTCTATGATTCTATGATTATGTGGCATCCTGGGTAGTTTTAAACCCACAAAGAACAGAAATTAGGGAGGGAAGGAGCTTTGTGCAGGCACAAACATCCCATCAGCAGGAGAGCTGAGCAGCTCTGGGAAGTTTGAAAAGCATGAGGAAAATTAGGAGCAAACAGCAACATCTCAAAAAAGAGTAAATAATTCCCCCCGACACTCGCACTCAGCTGCTAAGTGGCATTGGAGAGAAAATGGAGAGGGCAAAATGACGGGCAGGCAGAAGAGGGATGGCCGGGCAGGATAAATCCTTACTGCACATCTTCGCTGGTGGGGAGGAGGACAGAGATTTAGCTTAAACTGCGGATTAGCTGCCCCGGCCACCAGGTGATGGGAAATTAAGACGCCTGCAGATGATGACAGAGATGAGGATGCTGCGGTGGCCGAGGGGGCGCGGAGCCGATGGAGCATCGCTTTCAGGTAATCTCCCTTCTGAGAGCATTAAGGGGATGCTCGGCAAGCGGTTTGGGGATGGTTTGCTGGTGTTTTTGCAACTCAGCTCTGCTCAGGACAGATTTTTGGTGGCTGACCAGCCTGCAACATCCTCCTCACTGCTGGCTCTGCAAATAGGTATGTGCACGCTCGTGAGCGTGCGTCCATATGGCTTGTTTAGAAGTCTGCGATCCTACCTGCGTGCTGTTAATCCTTGGCTTTGATGCTGCGTCTGGAGGAGGATGGGCAAGGATCAGCCTTCGGAAGCGTAGAAAAAAAGGCCATAAAGTGAGCTTGAGGGGTCTGTAGACAAGCAAATCCTGGTGTCAGTGATGTCGGATTTTTTCAAGAGCTTTGCTAACGGCAGTGGGATTTTCCGAAGTGTCTGAATCAGGGTAATCAGCTGCACAAAACCAACTCGAGGGTGGTTCTGCCATAAGCACCATCCCCGGGCATTGAAGCTGTCACCGAAGGCAGAAAACGTCTTGCTGGAGTGCAAGAAAAGGGATGAAACCCTCAAGATGTGAGCAGGGAAGATGTTAGATGGAGCAGGTCTGGTTTTGGGGCCAGGTTTCAGGACAGAGTTGGACCACTGGGAAGGGTCCAGCGGCACAGCGATGGCTGGAAGGACTGTAGAAGTGGAGGACCTGGGTCTGTGCAATCTGAAAGAGGAGGAGATGGAGGGGCTGCAGGTCCTCAAGCTCATGAAGAGCTGCCAAGCAAAGGAAGGATGTCTTCTCCATGGCCAGGTGGAGCAGCCAAAAACCAAGGGGCTTAAACTGTTCCAGGAAGGGTTCAGGAAGAGCTTTCCTAGGATGAGGATTATGAAGTGCTGGAGTAAGTTGGCTGGGTTGACTCTGAAGTCTCCATTGTTGGGATTTTTTAAAGAACAGGTTACACGAACTTCTGTTTGGGGAGGACACAGGCGGAGTAGGTCCTGCCTTGCAGCAAGGAGATGGACTTGACTCGAGCTGCTGCCTAATTTCCAGTCGATGCATTGGTGGCTTTAATTTAGGTGCTGGGAGATGGTGGGAGGACTTGACTGTCCACCACCATGCTTAAATCACTATTTCTGCTGCTGTTTGGAGCACCAGCGTTTCCAAGGCAGTTTTTCCCAAGCCCAGATCTTGCGCATGCCATATTTAAAATGCTTGTTTCCAACTATTTTTTTTATTTATATAAGTGCAAAAAAGTCTCTAAATTTGTCTGGCTGCTGGGAAACAGCAAAGTCATGCGTAGGCGACGCAGCAAAGGCTGATGGATTCAGCCTGTCCATGAATATCCACCGCTGGGCTGGGACCAAGCGGAGAAACGCCAGCCCAGAGTGCAATTTCTGGCAGAGGGATTGAGCCAAAGGTTTGACGGGAGGATTTTTGTGAATTCAGGCATCGGCATTGCTCTTGGGGTTTTGCTGGGGGGGATTTTGGGTATGGGGAAAACCCTGGGGCTCGAGCCTTGCAAGGAAACAGCAATGATTTTCATGGGATTTAGTTTGCAGAGGTGACCTAAAGCAGCTTTAAAAAGCAAAGGATCCGTAAAAGGCACAGGGTGAGCGTGCACCAACAAGCACTGGATACTTCTGTGGATACTTTTCCCCCTTTTTGATCTCGGTTTTAAAACAATGAGACTTTCATGGAGATGTGCAACTGTCTTGAGGTTAGCAGGTCAGATCTGCCGGCCGGTGGTGGGGAGGGAGCTGCTCCCCATCGTGGCTTTATCAGGGGTGGTGGGGCACGGAGGAGATGTGATCCCCTCCCATCTTTCCTTCCCCACGTCCTTTAGTGAGGTCTCGTTTAGAGAACGAGGTTTAATTAGTCCCGCTTTGGGACAGAAGGTCCCTTCCAGGGTTATTTTCTATAAAATACAAACCCATCTAGTGGTTTTTTTTAAGACATTTATTATTTTGCTGTAGTCTCCTTCCCCCTGCCACGCAGCACATTGGGTTTGTAGCCATAAAGCCCTAGTAACTGGTGTGCGTCAGTATTTCCATGTCATCTTTCAGCTCTCGCCATAATTCATCCTCCTTCGCAAGGATGGATTCAACAGATACCAGCGTCTCTTGCTGTACGATAACTGGGGCTGGCAGGGCGGAAGATTTGTGTGCGCTCATCGGGTACGAGCCTTCACATGTTTACTCAATGCTCTGTGTTTTCAACACTTGACAAAGTTTATTTAAAAGATGAAAAAAACAGCTTTTCCTTTCCCTTCCAGTGCCAGACGCTGTGTGTTTGGGGTAGCAGAGAGATGGGAAACGCTTCTGACAGTTTAATAGCTTGGAGTTTACTTACAGTGGGTTATAATTCTGCTGTTTGCCTGAATTTATTGGGTTGGTATTTTGTCTCTTCGTGGCCTGACTACAATAAAAAACACGATGCTGGTTGCTGCGGCTGATCCATCAGTGCCGTCGTACTATCCCTGCCAGGCGAGTGGGATGGGCAATTGTTTTGAAGCTGGTGGTAAGTTAAAATTTGGTCTTGGGGATGCACCTCCTGCAGCCCTGCGGTGTATCGGGGTCAATCCTGGGGCTACCAGGAGCGATAAAGCAACTCATCCGTCTCCCGGTGCAAGGAGGAGAGCAGGGGTTTTGCCACGGCTCATCTGCAAACCGCTTCATTACTGGTGGCACAGCGTGGGGGACACCCGGCTTGGGGACAGGGAAAGCATCATTGCAAACCCAGGAAAAGTTTCTGAAGGTGTTTTCAGCGTAAAGAAGCTGCCTGAAGTGATTCGTGTTTTTGGACATCACAGTGGTCCGTGCAGCTGCTGAGAACTATGCTCTCATCACACGTGTGGCTCTGCTCCCAAAGGGCTTGCTGCAAGTTCTGTGCTTGTCTCCTGAACACTACAGATGAATTATAGAAATATAAAGACTTTTTACTTTCCCAGCCAGCTGGTGAGCTGAGATGTACCGTAACTCAGCCACTTGAGCAAGGGTGGAAGAGGCTCAGAAGAAAACATCTAGCTGCAAACGCAGGTCTCGGACACCCGCTCCTCGTCCCCGTGCAGGACGAAGATGCAGTATCAGACATGGAAAAGCCCTTTACCCCTGGGATGGTGTTGGCGGTAACTAGTATTTCTAGTTATATATTTTTCACTTTGCAGAAGTATTAGAAAATAGGCAGCGGGACGGTGTGGAAAGCATTTGATACGTTGCAATTAATTAAGCAAGCGTAATAATTGGGTTTCTCCGCTCACAACGAACCTCTCCTTCATTTCTTTCTATGGCTGCTAAGGTGTTATTCAGACACTTGAGGTATTTCCATAAAATTAGGCAAAGAAGCAAAAGGTCCTGAAGCAAAAGGTCCTGGCAACGTAGCATTTCACAAAGAAATTTGAAAGGGAAAATAACAAAAAACCCAGAGCCCTGTACAAGATTGAAAGCAGCAGAAACCAAATTAAGGTTTGACATTGTCCAGAAAGCAGCCCTGACCCCAATCTAGGCATGAGCCGCCGCCGCCGTGGTGAGAAGTATTGTACACCGTGAGCTGGGGCTGGCTCCGGTGGTGTTTTGCTGGTGTCCAGGCTGCTTTCCATGGGCAAACCCTCACCTGCACGACTTCCTTGGATGGGGTTTTGCCTCCTGGGAAGCATGCGGGAGCCCTGGTGCGACAAAAGGCTGGTGGCTTTGGGGACACTAGCGTGGCTGGGCTTTGCCCGCCGGAGGGATGCTCATCGGTGGCAGCCAGCCCCTTGAGCAGCGTGATTTTATTTATTGGTGGTTTTCAGTTTTTCTCCGCAACCGTAGGATGGAGAAGCCTTGGAGGTACCCGTATTCTCCCATGATTGCTGAGCTCCCAAAGGTGGAGGTTTAAGAGGAGCTTTTAGTTCTCCTGAGCTGCCACCACGCCCAATACAGCTGTGACGGTGGCATGGCTATGGCTCTGACTGCAGAGGAGCAAATTATTTCTAAACACATGGTTGAGTTCAACCCTCCAGGGCTGAGGGTCTTTCCCTGCATCTAGACACTCTCCCTCCCTCCATCCTGCTGCGTAACATCCCTCCTGCCTCAGTTTCCCCACCCTGCTGCGACAGCATCTTAGTGCACAGCTGGGGAGACTGAAGATGCGAGCTCCTCCGCTGCATCACGCTGAAGACGGATGACTGATGCTCGTAAACACGATTTCAGATGCGGTGGGAGAACTCCACGCTCGGCGAAAGGAGGAGGAAGATAACCATGGCGCAGGGAGCCATGCGCTGGAAGAAAGTGCGCTCTCGGCTCCTTGTTTACCAACTAATTTTAGAAGTGCTGAGGGCTGCAGAAACGCACTTTCCGCCTTTGCGAGGATGATAAAGTGCTCAGCACCGCCGTTGGGCCGGCCGAGGGCTTGCGTGAACAATGCTCCCTCCTCTGAGCCACTCGGCTTTTTCAAAAAGGAAGGGAAGATTTAAGACTGGAACATTTCCACCACCCATCGTCTGCCACCTCTGCTTGGTGGCACTTTTAATGCAGGTGATCAAATAGGAATTAGGGAGCATTCACCCCGGTGTGCTGGGGCTTTGCCTTTTCCCCCTGTACATGGCTGTTAAAGCAGCTCACCTGGTGTGTGGGAGCATCCCAAGCTGCAGTAGCTTGTTTGCCTGTCGTGGCCTCAACTTTCCTGCCTTCTTTCTGCAAAACACCTTGAATGTGTTGGGACCAAGTGGTGGAGGGGTAAGGAAGAAGTTGGTGGAGGAGAGGCCAACCCAATGCACCGAAGTGGGAGAACAGCGAAAACTGGAGTGTTGCTTTCCTCAGGTTTTAGCTGGTTTTCATGTTGCTTGTGCTGGGGCCCACTTGTGCTCAGCCCCTTCGAGCTGAATTCCTTGGTTTTGGGATTGCTCAATCCCTTGCCCCCTTCAAGCTCAATCCCTTGGCTTTGGGATTGCTCAATCCCTTACCCCTCTTGAACTCAATCCTGTGGCCCCTTTTGAACTCAGTCTCTTGTCTTTGGGATTGCCCAATCCCATGGCCCCTTCAGTCTCAATCCCTTGGTTTTGGGATTGCTCAATCTCTTGGCCCTTTTGAGCTCAATCCCTTGGCTTCTTTGGGCTCAGTCCCTTGGTTTTGGGATTGCTCAATCCCTTGGCCCCTTTTGAGCTCAATCCCTTGTCTTTGAGATTGCTCAATCCCTTGCCCCCTTCAGTCTCAGTGCCTTGGCTTTTGGGATTGCTCAATCCCTTACCCCTCTTGAGCTCAATCCTTTGGCACCTTTGAACTCAATCCCTTGTCTTTGGGATTACTCAGTCCCTTACCCCTTTTGAGCTCAATCCCTTGGTTTTGGGATCGCTCAATCCCTTGGTCCCTTTCGAGCTCGATCCCTTGACTCTGGGATTGCAGGCGCTGGTGGGCAGGGACCTGGTCTCCTTGAGGAGCACCGCTAGATCCAGCACTGGTGTAGACCAGAGCTCGGGAGATGCTCCGCAGCAGCCGCTCCAGGCTCTCTGCAAGCATCTGCTCGTACAACAACATCGAACTCAGAGCGTGCTTCATTAATTGAGATTGCTTCACTAATAAAACACTCGTGACCGCCTGACCCAGGGACATGTACGTTCCTGTTAGGAGCTGGGGTGCAACCAGGCAGGAGAGAGAGAAAAACTGTGCTCATGTAGTGGCAGCTCATCCCTTGTTTTGCTGTTACCTTCTGGAGAGTGAGGGCTTTTGCTGTCCGGTGAGTAAAATAAATTACCCCCAGCAGCTGCTAGTGCTGATCATCTGAAACAGTGGAACCCACTTAAATGAATAATAATTAAAGAAATAAATTTCCCCGAGTGCCAGCCTCAAAACTTTTTGTTCAGCAATAAAGCGAAGGAGAGCCTCGCAAAATGAATCGCTTGGCTGTTTCCGAAGTAGGCTGCCTGCGCCGGGGCGGGCGAAGCGGGGTTATAATGGGACTTATTAAAGGAGCCGAGGAAGCCTCTTCCTGGGTGCCAAGGTCATGCGTGAAACAGGCTGAGCAGAAGCAAGCGCGGCTAATGGCAAAACCCCTTCCCTTGATGAGCAAAAAATAACGGGAAGCTGGGATGACCCCGTTACAGTCATCCCCGAGTCGGAGCATGGGATGGTGGAGCCGATCGTCTGCCAGCCGCGGTCACTTGGGCAAAGCCCTGGTTGTTTCCCTCCCCATGTAAGATTTCCATAAATTATCCTTGATTTGGGGCAGTTGAAGCAGATGGGCAACAATGGGCTCGGCAGTTTCCCCTGTCCCCAAGGAGGGTGACCTGCACGGTGGGCACAGGCCGTCACCCTAACGATACTCTCACCCTTTTGCTCATCCCTTGGCCCTGGTGCACCCCGGCGCTGCAAACTTCTCCCTTTTTTTAGGCTATTTACGTTTTCTACAGTCTCTCCACCATGTAAAAAATAAATGACTAGATCAGAAGTGCAAACAGACCTTTCCACACGATAAGGTCCTGGTCCTTGAGCTGTGTCCTAGGAGCAATAAAGTCCTTCCTAAATAACTAAGCAGGTAATAATTAACCGCGCTCCCTCCGTGCAGTATTTGCAGCCGATTTTTAACGCAAAGGAAAATTTCAAGCGTCCTTTTCAGCGCGCGTTTGTTGCATCGCAAGCCCTTGGGCGAGGGGGAGCTGAGCAGGGGTCTTGGAGCTGGAGAGAAGCACTCTGCTCCCCGTGCTGGCAGCCTGGAAAGCACCGACTGTTGCTCCCAAGCGCGGTTCCTGGGCTGCCAAGGCAAATCTCTGCCAACCTTTCCCTGGAGGAGAAGGACCAGGTAGCAGGTGAGGGACCCCTCAAGCCCTGAGATATGTTTTGGGATTATGGAAAAAAAAGGTCCTAAATAATACATGGGTGTTGGTGGAGGGGTGCAGCATCCGACCCGCTCGTTTTAAGCATTTTTTGTGGTTGTGGAGCCTTTGACAGGGATAAATTGTGCCTCTTTCCCCTTTTCCATCAAAAGCTGGAATTTCAAGCAGGAAGCGAACGCTGCGGAAAACACCGTGGGAGCGCTCGGCTGTGGATTCCTTCAGAGGAGCAGGGAAAGAAAAAAAAAGAGTTAGGCTGTAGCCCCCGCTATTAATCATAGCTGTAATCATGCATTTAATGAACATGACAGCTCCCGCTCCCTCCGGAGAGACGCGTCGAGTCTCATGGCTGGGTTAGGTACAACAATCACTTCTCAACGCTCGCGCTTGATAACACCAAGAGCCGCCAGAGCAGCCAGTGTCGGGCTGGGATG
>NW_008795557.1:254133-275602 GCF_000699145.1 Aptenodytes forsteri
CTCTTCTAAACGCTCGCGCTTGATACCACCGAGAGCCGCCAGAGCAGCCAGTGTCAGGTTGGGATGATGCATTAAGAGAAACAACCCCGTTTGCACGGGCTGTGTATTTCCTTACAGATGATGCGCTTCAAACCGACTAAATCATTAAGAAGAAGGGGAAAAAAAAAGAAAAGCAGAGAGAGAAAAACACCTGTCCCTTATGCAGGGTATAAAATATCAAGCCTGACGCCGCCGTGCTGTGTGTAATCAGTTAAAAAACCCTTAATGTGCAGTTCTTGATGCTCTCCCCAGCAGCTTTTATTTTTTTCCGTCCTTCTTTTTTTGCCTCCCCCTGTTGTTCCCGCTGTCTTTGAGCGTGCACATGGGAGGAACTTGCCATGCCACTTAAATCTTTGCAGCGAGGGACTTTTGCAATACAGAGGAAAACGTAATACGGGATGTGAGAGTTGCTCTCCTGATCCGACAGCGTTGCTGCGTCCTGACGCTGATGCTCTCCCCGGTTGGAGAGCAACTGGGGAGGAAAATGGGACAGATTTGGGACTGGCATCTGTCCTGCAAAATAAAAGTGTGTTATGTCTGGACCAAACGAGACTCCCAGAGATCAGAGTCGAGCCCTGAGGGCATCATTTCGGCTTTTTGTTTAATTTAGTCCAGACTGCAGCAAATTTCAGCTCCTAATTTTTTAATTTAACCCTTATCCAGTTCTCTGGTGTCTTTTGCTCAGTGCCGGTTTCATACCGCGTGGGTTACTTTGATAATAGAGATACACCCTGAATCTCCACTGTCTGCAAAATGTCACATGCTTTGTATTTATTAATGCAAATCTCTTGGTAGCGGCTCTAATTGGGCATCCCGAGTCGGTAACCACTCTAAAAATCAAAACTTGGGCTCCTTGGACCTCCTTAAAGGTCTGAGACATCAAACCCGCTCTCCTGCATCTCCTCCCTTTCTTCTTTGATGCTCACGGAGCCTTGCTTGTATTTAAACTTCTTTTTGCACGACGCAAAAGCTTCTAAAAATACCATCGCGCCGGAGCTGAAGTTTCTTCCGTAAATCCCAATCAACGGTGAAACGCGTAATTATGGAGCTTCTTAACCAGCAGCGTTACGCAGCACGGGGCTGCGTCCTCCTGGGTAAATATTTAGGTGGTTTTCTAATACTTCAGAGAGGATTTGCACTCGGGATGAGTAATTAGGCGGTGGGAAAGCGTGGATAAAGGGTTTCTTTGCCAGCTGCCAGTCTGATGCTTTGCCAGAACCTGGTCGGCACGCCGGACGGATGCATCTCACCTGGATTTTGCCGTGGATGGGAACTGGCTCTCGGGCTGTTAAACTGCCTCCAGGCTGTGAGTTAATTCACAGCAAGAGCCTGTAATGGGAGATGCACATCGCCTGTCTGCGTATAATAGCACGACTTCTTGCCAGAAGATAAAAGCTGAGCAAAAAAACCCCAAACATTATGCCATGGATGTATTTTTGCTATATATAAATTAAAAACCAGTGGCCTGAGGCTGTTGCACCCTTCATTTATTTACTTACCTATTTATTTCTTTAGTGATTCCTCCTTTCTGGCCAAGATGTGGTTGTCAGGCTGCTTTAACTAAAAGGATGGCACACGAGCATGGGAGTGTGTTCGTCCCCGAGAGTCTGCTTTTATGCCCGGGTATTAAATATTTAGAGAGATTGCCTGCTGCCCCGGGGAGCTGGCTCCTGGTATAGCCCATCCTGCTGAGCTTGCTTTAAGGAGCATTAAACATAATTGCAGAGGGCTGAGGGATGCTCTATCCCTACCCTAATGGTCAGACTTTAATTTGGGTCTTTCTCCCTGCATCAGTTGGGAGGTCAACCTTGCTCAAGCGCACTGGCCTCTTAACCCACGTCCTCGCTAAGAGATGCTCTGCGACATCTTCGGAGCGACCCGAAGTTGATGTGCATTTATTTTAGCGCTGAAAACTAGTTGAAAAGATGCTCCTACAGCGAGGCAGCTCTGCGACGAGGGGGAACCCCAAAAAAATGCAAAAAAACCCTCAGCGGTGGCTCAAATGCCCGGTTGATACTCGACGCGCTTGTGGCAAGCTCGAGTGAGCTTGCGGCAAGCTTGAACGCACTTGCCGGTGAGTTGCGTGGAGCTTGCTCGATGCCTCTGATCGACAGGCATGTGCCGCCCGTGCCGGCATCGCGCCTGCGCCAACTGCTTTTATTTGCAGAGGGAACAGATGGGGCTTTGCCGACGCCGGCAGCCCGAGTGACAGCTCGCGCGCGGGGAGAGCGCAGTGCCGCGCTATCAAATTCCACTCGCTCACTCCCCAGCATGCCCGGGCTGGCAGGTGAGTGACTGAGCCGCTCTCGTACCACCTGGAAAGCTGAGATACAGCCTTTCTTTTGAATTCATTCTTTCCTACGCCAGTCAAGGACAATTTAATTATGTGCGTGCACGTATTGGAGGCAGGCGCTGGGCTTCCCCGGCCGGCTGCAGTGAGCAGCCAAGCCAAGCGTGGAAATTTGCTGGACCGATAACGCAAGCGTGCGAGTTGCCCAGAGGGGATTTTTGGCACGTTTGGGTGTCGAGGGGAAAGGTCCCTGCTGTGTTTGGAGCTGGCAAGGAGCCCTTTTGCTGTGGCCGCTCCAGAGGTGCCAGCAACGTGGAGGTCCGTAAAGAGCATCCTCACCCATCTGGGCTCTGGGAGCTGCTTGCTTTGGGTTAAGCAATAAGATCATAGAATCATAGGATGGTTTGGGTTGGAAAGGACCTTTGAAGGTCATCTCGTCCAACCCTCCTACAATGAGCAGGGACATCTTCAACTAGATCAGGTTGCTCAAAGCCCCGTCCAACCTGACCTTGAACGTTTCCAGGGATGGGGCATCTCCCACCTCTCTGGGCAACCTGGTCCGGTGTCTCACCACCCTCAGCGTAAAAAAAATTCTTCCTTATATCTGGTCTGAATCTACTCACTTTTAGTTTAAAACCGTTACCCCTTGTCCTGTCGCTACAGACCCTGTTAAAAAGTCTGTCCCCATCTTTCTGATAAGCCCCCTTTAAATATTGAAAGGCCGCAAGAAGGTCCCTCCCCGGACTTCTCTTCTCCAGGCTTCTCCAACCCCAACTCTCTCAGCCTGTAAGTCATAGGAGAGGTGTTCCACCCCTCTGATCATTTTTGTGGTCCTAAGATACTGAGGGCCTTGTGAATTCCTGCAAAATTTTATGATTCTGAGCAAATTATCTATGTTTTTTTCTCTGTTTCCAACAGCGAGGTTGCATTGTACGCCCAGTCCCGGCTCCTCTCCATCCAGCTGCCTGAACAGATCAGCTACGAGCCGATACATCGCCAGGTCTGTACTGACGGGGAGGAACGGCGTGCTCCCCCTCCAGATGCTGCATGTGATTTATGCTCAGGAGGGTGTCAGCAGCTTGAGACCCAGCTATTTAACTGGCTGTTTATTCGGTGAAGCTCTGGCCGCTGCTTTTGCCCCAGCCTCTGCTACGAGGTGCTTTTAAGCTCAGCAGAAAGCTGCTGTTTCTGCTTGGAAAGGGTTTGAAAAGTTGTTAGTGGATAGCAACACCTTTCTGCGAGCAAAGAACGCCAAATCCTGCTCAGAAAGTCCCTTTTTAAATCAACCGTATTGTTCTCAAGGGGTATTTTGTTTTTTTTCCCCCAACTCCGAAGCCCATCCCAATTTAAGCCAGCAAACCTGCAGGTTTTCCTTCTCGCTGTCCCACTCACAAACTGGGAACCTGCCACGTGGCAACTGGAAAGCACCATGTGTGGGAGAATGACGGCACGTTGCTGCTGTTCAACGCCCTGCCAGCTTTCCTCTTGCCTTTTTCTTTGTGCTACAGATGTGCCACATATCATTGTGTCCTTAAGTATGAGCGTTTGCAGACAAGTCCCTCTTAATTGTGGCAGACTAAAATTTATTCCCGAAGTATGTCTGTTCCAGATGTCTGTATACAGACATAATGCCAGATTCTAGCTATATTTTATCATATCGTACCACTAATATCAGCTAATTTAAAATGTGCCGTCGGAGTTAATTGGTGCTAGAGTCCAGCTTGCAAATGCTTTCTGTGCAGGTCAACGTGCTGGTGACCTGGCCAGGTATCACAAGTAGCCGAGGTGTTGACTATGGGAGAGCCTTTTTTCAATATCATAATTGCAGCAAAGAAATACTCTTTTTTTTAAAGGCTTGCCTTGCGTTAGCCTTGGAAGCACCTCAAGTACCAAGAAGCAATTTGTGGTGGGGCTTGGTGTCCCCCCGAGCCATTCGTGATGAAAGACACAGGCATTTCTGACACTGAAATGGGGCTTTCGCATTCAGCATTTTGGCTGTATGAAGTTGTCTTTTTCTCATTGCATTTTAACTTGAGAGCTGCAGACAACCAATAATCATAGAGGTAAAAATGTGCATTCCCCCATAAAATAGTTTCCTTGAGTGACTATTTATCGTGGGCAATGCTACTGTGACCCTTAGACCTGTAGTTCTCGCACCAGGAGGACCAAGACTGTGGAAATATATAAATTATATAATATTTCTGTATTATACATATCTTAAAATAATTTTATATAGAAATATTTATCCTTAGTCTCTAAGGAAGCAGTGCATACAACTACCCAGAGAACCTAAGGCGAGCGGCTTTGTTTGCCCCCATCCAGAGCACTGTGTCCTCTGCAAACTTGAGCTGACCGTGCTGTACCATCTAATTACCTGCTCGGAGAGATCAAACGTGCCCTCCATGGTGTTGCATTCACCCAGATCTCAACACTTCCCCTCTTCCTCCTGGTCCCATACATCTCTATAGCTGCTGGGTAATTACCTCTTCAGCTGGAAGCTTGTGGAAAATGTGTGCTAAGCAACTTTTGATATCCTTAAGTAACTTCTAGTGGTACCAGGCAATGAATAGCGAGTTTTTCTGATATTTGGTGTTACCTTGTGTTCCTGCGGCTGTCACGTAGGCCCTCATTCATTGAGGTCCATGAGCAGGTGCCCACTTGAAGACCTTGAATAACGGTGGGGAGTGCAGCGGACCAGCTGACAGGGACACGTGCTGAAGTGCCCTCTAAGTTGTTCAGCATTTGCATCCTGTGCTGCATGAGCCCAGAACGGGAGAGGATGTTTTCTGCCTCACCATGTTCCCCAAAACTGCAGGAAGCTCTCTCCATGCTCATAAAATCATAGGAGAGAATCACGGTCATGGAGGTGGGAAAGGATGTCTGGAGAGCTCTGTCCTTCCTCCTGCCCCAGAGGGCCTCTTGTCCTTCCAACATATCTCTCTGAGGAGGTCTGGTTCCACCTTTTCTACACCATCTCATTAAGAAGTCACAGAGGACAATAAAATCCCCCTTGGCCTTCTCCTTGCTGAGCAAATCAGCCCGTGGCCTCTGCTCAGATGTCTTGTGCTCCAGCCCCAACCATCTTGGTGGCCTCCGCTGGACGCACTACCATCCATCACTGTCCGTGTTGTACTGGGAGTCCCAAACTGGACCCAGTGCCCAGCTGTGGTCTTGCAAGTGCCAAACAGAGGGGATAGATCCCCTCCCTGATCCTCCCGGCTGCATTCCTGCTCATACAGCCCAGGGTGCGGTTGGCGTCATCACTGGAAGGGCACCTGGCTGACTCCCGGGTGCCTTGTTCCCCAGGCTCCCCAGGTCTTATTCTGCAGAGGTGCTTTCTAGGCAGTTGGCCACAACCTGTCCTGCTGCATGGGGTTATCACGTACCAAATGCAGATGTTTCCAGGGAGATTGGCCTCATCTTGCAGATTTTTAAAGATTCAGGGTGGAGTTGGACAAAGATAAAAAAGACCTAAGAGCTTATGGCCCAGCACGAACTTCCCGAATATCTCACTCTCTCATCAAAGTGAAACTTGGGCTCCTCTGTGATTTCAGGTGCTGTTGACTTGTCTCCTCTACGTCATTGTTGTGTTGAAGGTGGAGATGTTACCTGACCCTGTCTGTCTTTCTCTGTTTAGCCGTGCTGTTCAGCGAAGTTTGGCCATCATTCGTCAAGCCAAGCAGAAGAAAAAGAAGAAAGAATACTGTATGTACTACAACCGCTTCGGCAAGTGTAATCGCGGGGAGAGTTGCCCCTACATCCATGATCCGGAGAAAGTGGCCATCTGCACCAGGTATGGATGGACACAGCGACCGCATGCTTTGGCCCATCACAGTAGACTGGGCCATTGGTTGGCTTTGGTGCTTGCTCATGTGATATTCCCCAGGGGAACGACCCAATAATGGAGATGTAAGACCATGAGAACAGCTGTTCTGGGTCAGGCCCAGGATCTGCCCAACGCTGTTGGGCTGGCAGGTACCTCCAGGAGGAGGACAAGACAAGGCACAAAGAGAAAGGCTCTTCCTCCTGGCTGGGACCTCTCAGCTGCTGGCAGTGAAGCCCTGCAGCCTGGTAGCGTTTGGTTTTCAACTGCCAGAGGTTGCTACGTCATCCTGTAATAGCCAGCAGTTCTTGTTTTGTGTGAATTTATTTAGTCCTTTCTTTAACACATGGTATTTATGGCAATGGGTTGCACAACTGAATTACGGACTGCATGAAAAGTGCTTCCTCAACTGGCTGCTCGAGTATTGCACTGGGTGCCTCCTCACTCGTGGTTCATGAGAAGGATGGAATAATCATTCTCTGATCACCTTCTAGGCACCATTTATAACTATATAGTCTGCCCCTCTCTGTCCAAACTTCCCAGACTGGAGAATCATGGTCTATTTAATGTCTTCTGGTAATTTTTCTCTAAATTTACACAGCATTTTACACCTATTAATGCTAATAAAACATCGCACAACCAGCCTCCAAGTTAAACACACAGGTTTTGGTTGTTCTGCACAGGCTGTAGGGATTACAGAAATATTTATTTCACATTTTGGAGGTAGATATCATCACCAGGACGTTTACGTCTAATAAGTAACCTTCCATATCGTCGTACAGAAGCTCTAAAAACATTAAAAAAATCAGAGCAGTGTTTTAAGAATTAGTAATAAGATCAAATCAACATTTCTTAAATATAATCAGAATAATAGTCCTTGGTCATTTACTTACCGCTGTCAGGTTGAAGATGCCATCAGGGTTTGCTGGGTGGAATTTGGAGCTAAAACATTTAGCCCACCCCCAAAGAGTCCATCTGATTTGAATGATTTTGTGGGTCCTGGGTAATACCTGGTGCAGATGTCGGAGTGGTGCAGATCTGAGCTGAGTGACTTGAGAGCCTGCCCTGACCATGCACCAGGTGATTTCTTCTAGCAGCATTTCTCAGATCCACTTGGATCCGTGCAACAGGTTTGAATCCTGCAGCCTGTGACGCCATGCAGCTACGAGACTTGGTAATTTATTACAGGAGAACTGATTCATGTTGCCAGCTCGTTATACCTGCCCAACAGTTGATTAAACTATATTATTAGTCGTTTTAAAAGTGTAGAAAAGCCAGCTCCACTGATGAACTCCTTGAGTAATTTCTCTGTAAAATTGCTGCTGTGCTAGAAATCATTTGGAGGTTGCACAAAGCTCAATGGGAAACTGTATAGGAGGGAAAAGTGATTTTTTCTTTTTTAACTGATTTCACTCGCGCTCACTCATTCTCCCATAACACATCCTCACGAGCACCGAGGCGCCTGTGTCCAAGGTATCTTGTCAGGATTACTTCTGGTGACACAGAGGAGAAGGGATGCCGCTACTGAGTCCTCACTTTGAATCCTTGGTTCTTCTTATGTTGGCGACCAAGTCTGGTTTTGGGCTGTGCTCCTTGCATACTTTTGGAATTGCTGGTCCTTGAGGTCTTTTGGGTCTCCATCCTGCCCTGTTTCCATGAATCACTAGAGGACAGTGCTGATTTACTCCCGGTCTTGTGGTTCCTTACCCTGGTGCCTTCTAGCTCCAATCTTGTTCTTTAGCTTTCTGTTATCGTCTCTTAATTTTCTCAGTCTGCTGTTGTTTTAGGGTGTCCTTTATTTTCCAGATCTGGGTGTTTTGAGGAGGTGCACGTAGCTATGCTGTGATCGCAATCATCTGCAAACCTAGTTGACATCAACCAGCTGGTTCTCACCTCTATATGTTCCCATTTATACTTTGTTCAAACCAATCTGAATTTGATTTTATTTTTAATTAATCTCTCCATGCTCAGCTCTAAATTTACCCAGATTTTATAAATAAAGCTGGGGACATATTCCGTGCTCCAGAACCTCCCTGCAAGGTTTTGCAGCTCACATCACGTACCCCTGGAGTCTGCTTTTGGGGAGTTCGGACAAGCGCTCTTCCCATGATAACATGTCTATTTTATTAATCTGCTGTCACATTGGTACCTCCTAGGAAAACTTTTGAGTCCAAACGTCCTCACGTGCTTTGGGATCTTGGCTTCTGTTGTGTGCCTGTCTCTGATCCTCCTGGTTGTTGGCCACTCACACCTGGAGGTCCTCCTGGTGCTTCATCCGGCATCTGGTGTAATCAGGGCTCTAGGAAGGACCTTTCTTCTTCTGGAAGCATCATCTCTGAACCTCATGGTACGGGCCTTGCTCTGCCTACTAATAAGCAGCCAAATAATATGAAAGAGCAAGATCTATCAGGAAGCATACTCTTCTAAGAGGAAAGACCTGTACCGATTTAGGGCGTGAAATGGGATTTAACAGCAAGCTCGGCAGCAGTCGTGTGTATTCACAACCTTGGGGCAATGGGGCAAGGCAGATGTTCAGTGTTTAAAACCGTGTGTTTTGCAACCCACCTCGTGCTCAACCCTCTCCTTCTGGTATATCTACAGGTTTCTCCGTGGCACGTGCAAGAAGACGGACGGGACCTGTTCGTTTTCCCACAAGGTGTCCAAAGACAAGGTCTGTATGGCTTCCCAACGAGCGCGGTGTGTCTCTACGAGCGAGTGGACCTACGCTGGTGGTTGTAGGGAAGTCTACCTCATTGAGTGCTTCCGACAGAGTTTGTTTGTAGTTTGCTTGCCAAGCTGTTCAAGCTCATGAAGGATGAGAGGAAATGGCCTCAAGTTGCACCAGGGGAGGTTTAGATTGGATATTAGGAAAAATTTCTTCACCGAGAGGGTTGTCAAGCATTGGAAGAGGCTGCCCAGGGAAGTGGTTGAGTCACCATCCCTGGAGGTATTTAAAAGATGTGTAGATGTGGCGCTTAGGGACATGGTTTCGTGGTGGGCTTGGCAGTGTTAGGTTAACGGTTGGGCTCGGTGATCTTAAAGGTCTTTTCCAACCTAAATGATTCTGTGATTCTGTGATTCTATGATTTTAATTTTCTATTTGGGGCTCCGTGGTTTTATATACACAGAGCGAGGTGGAAAAATAATTAGGTTTTCTTTTAGTGGTTATCAGTTGACAATTTAGCAGATTAACCTCCATTCAGTGGCTAGGATCTCCGGTCAGACGTAGCTTTGGAGACCTCAAGCGTTGAAGCCGAGGTGGAGTCGGTGCTGAAGTTTAAGTGTAGCTGCGGGTCCTTCGCTGAGCTGGGATGTGCTTCAAGCACGTATTTACGTTTCAGCTTTGTTGGATGGATTTGGAGGATCATTTCTCTGCTACAGACAAAGGATCACCCAGACAACAGCAGTAAAGTTAATCCCACCGGGGTATTGAAACGCCAACCAGAGCGGTGTCGCTGCGTGGGGAGTGGTTTGTGATCAGCTCTGGTGTCAAGGCTCCGCTGTCAGGATGGAGGTGCCAGAAAGCGGGATGCAAACGAGGACCGGTTTTCCTGGATTAGCCCATAAGGCTCAGTCCTTCATCATGTCGCTTGATGATTCTGCAGCCCCCCTTGGCTGTATTTCTGGCATGTCATTTGTCGAAAGCAGCTTTGTCAAAGCTTTCGCAGCTGTGCCTGGGGCACGGCAGGGACCGGAGCTCGCCTGAGCCGTGCTGGATCTTGAAGCGCTGCTTTTGATTACTCAAGCTTTGGTTATTTAGCCCATGCCCTGTGAATTGTCCTTACAGCACCTTCTTCTCCCCACTCCCTTCGAGCGTCACCATCCTCCATTCCCCATCCACAGCATCATGTAGGTAATTACAGTGCAATTACTGACCTGTAAAGGATTTAACCCATGGGGCGTCGGGTCGCATCAGCATCTGGGATAGGACCTTTTCCAACAGCATTTGCCTTTGGGCATGCAGTTTTCTTGTCTCCCTTTCCCTCCGTTTGCCTAAGGCACGTTCGCTGTCAGTGGGGAGCTCATAAGTTATCCTGGCGGCGAGCTGAGTCGTTCTGAACGAGGCACAAAGCACCATATGTTTTTTACATGTATCTCTCTTCCGAGTCACTTAATCACGAGTATATAAAATAGAGAAGATAGGCTGGGGACAGCTGTACTCCCTGACTTGTGGCATGTCAAAAGAGGGATGGGGATGAGAATTGATAGAAGGAAAAAGGGCTGGTTTGGGTTTTTTTTCTTCCTGTAACATATAGTTAGACTTCAGAAATAAAGAAGCCAAGAAAGAAGAAAGTTTTGCAAAGGGACTGGTTGTTGGTGTATCCAGAATTGTTATAATTAATGCAGATTTGGAGTGGACATGGGGCCAGCGACTTTTTTTCACCCGAGTAAGTGATGTGCAAGTGCTCACGTCATCACGCAACCCACTGCCTGTGCCTCTGAGCCGAAGGACTGATAGTCATCCAGCCTGCACGGGATCATTGGCTTACATCTGTACTGGCGAGTTAAATGGTATTTCAGCAGGTGCTAGAGCTTGGTTTTGGTCCCAGGGCAAGAACCTGGGTGAGACTTGGGAGTTGGAGATGGCCAAGGAGCCGTCGTGGTCGGCGTTTTGGCCGCAGCCGTGTCCACCAAAGGATGCGATGGCTGGATGCGGATGGGTTTGTGCCAGCTGGTCTCGGTACCCAGGAGTGTTCCTCGGCATGTTTAATTTGCTGGTGGAGATGTGGCCTCAGTTTCCCCTCCAGAAACACCAGTGTGTCTCGGTGCCTCAAGGAGGACCTCAAGCTTTTGGCTTCTGGGCTCTGTTTTGGGTGGATAGATGGAGAATGATGGCTGCAGCGTGGCGTGGAAAACTCAACCTTTCCCCCTTAGCAGCACCTCACCAGTTAGGAATCGGGGAAGAATAACGGTAATATCATCATGGTAATAAAACTGAATTAAAAAGGACTGGCCATACTGAAGTCTCTTGCAGAAGAACTGGTTTGCTGATGGCATTTTGGGGCCAGAATCCCTGGGAAGGGGTCCCACGGGGCGTGGGTGGCCTCTGCCCGTCTCGCCTTCTTCCTTAGCGGTTCGCCGCTACCGAAGCATCACCTAAACCCAAGCTGAGTCGTTAAATTAACAAGCCCACAAACGAAGCAGGCAGGTGCCAGCTCTCTTACGTGCCTTAGAAACAAATACTTTCGGAGCACGTGTTTCTGGCCATGCACGTCGTTCTCCGTGGGGAAGGAGGATTATTTTTTGCAGGATTAGGCGCCTCAGGGGCGGTTCAGAGGTCTCCGCTTGCCACCTTGTCGTCAGCGCGGGCTGGAAGAGAAACAACCTCCTCTGCGGAGTTCAAGCCTATTTCAGGGTGATTTATAGCTGCGGGATGCTGCTACCCAAAGCGAGAGGCGACTTTGCTTTTCAACTCCTGTAGCTCACTGTTAACCCGGGTGATTACTAGCAAACAGGGCGTTAGCCTCATTTATCAGCGGCGGAGAAAGGCAGGTGAAGTCGCTTGGCAGAGGAAGGCAGCGGTTTCCCCCCGCTTGTAGGTTTTTTGGAGCAGATCCCACCTGCTCCTCGGATGAGGGATTGGGAGGGGCGGCTTGTTTTTGGCTATTTGAGTTGGGGGTTTAATGCGATGAATGATATTCTTTGTGTGGGTAATGATGATGTGGTGTTGGCTGGGGTTTGGGGGTTCCCAGTTTTGCTGAAGGTGCCCCGTTAGTTGACTCTCCATTTCACTTTTTGGTTATGGGGCGGGGGGGAACCCCACAAACTCCTCATCGGAGGAGCTTCAGGTTATTGTTGTCATGTATCTCACCTCGGTGGGAAGTCACCGGGGATGGGGCCCAGTGTCCGGTCCAGAAGGTGAAGAACCAAGAGCTTGGGGGGGCTTAGCTATTGCTTTGAGGACAAAACTATTGCTCAGCCTGGGGACGATCCCGTGCCTCAGTTTCCCCACTGAAAAATGGGGACAATCCCTCTGTTTTACATGGGAAAGCTGCGTGGGTTCAGCTGTTTGCAGCAGCGGGGAGCTTTTCCCCATCCTAAGCAGCAAAACCTTTGCTCCAAGGAGAGGATGCTCTCCGGGGTGGAGGGCTGCTCCAGATGGGCATGATGCTTTGCAGGTGCTTTCAAAAAGCCAGCTATCCCTCTGGCAATGGTAAAAGGAGCCTGGAGGAGAGAGAAAGCTGGTGGTTGGGGAATTTTGCTCCACAGGGGATGCAGGGCAGAGCCCTCGGCTGAGGAGCATCCGTCAAAGTGATGCACAGGGAATTTCTCCGCGACGGGGCAGAGCCACCGGAGCGTCCTGGTGATTGAGAGAAACTGGTAAATCTGAATGAATGGGTTTGTGAGTGAAGGTTAGCGAGAGGCTAGGACTCGGGCAACCGCCCGCTGCTGCTACAACAGCTTTTCCCCTTGAGGAACTCGAAAAGAATCAGCATTTTTCTCCCTAATAGAGCTTCAAAACTCTGTTGTGAGCAATTTGGAAATTCACGTTGAGTTTCGGGTTCATTAGCTGCTGGCTCCAAAGCGTGTACATAGTCAAAGCTGTCTAATATGGACGCACCGCACCAGTGCCTTGAATTAATGTTATTGTTATTTGTGTGGACGTAGTGGGGTGCAAACAAGGTTAATTGAAATGAGAGTGCTGCTTCCTCTTGATAATGGCTCAGGCTTGACAGCTAGGAGGAGTTTATTTTTGTAGAAGAGCTGCCTTTATTATCCCTTTTTATTAGAGCTAATTTGGGCTCTATATCAAAAACTACATTAAGAGAATCATTTACGGTCACACCACCACCACCAAAAAAGATAGCCCCAGAGCCCTGTCCTTTATGTTAATGTCTGCAGTTAAAAGACAATTAAAAATAAACTCTTCTCTTTTAAAGCACCCTTTGTTTTCTTTCCTCTCTGCTTCCCCCTCCTTCTCTCTATTTCTCTCTTTGCCTCAAGTGAGCCAATTTAGTTAAAACCCTAATGTGCCCTTCAGGGAAAGGGATTTTTCTGGATAGCCTCGGCCGTGGTTATTGCAGAATTGTAAATATTAGTTTGGGGATGCTCGAACCGGCGGGACTGAGATGCTGCCGGTGAACGGAGGGATCAATACTGCGCTGAGCAGTGAGGAAATCCGGCGTATAGGCGAGCAGCAAGGGATTAAGCAGGAGGAGCCGGATGGTCGTGGTGGCTTTGGGAAGCGCACGTTCCCGTCGGCAGCTGCCTAGTCGGGTCGGGAAGTTGCCTGCGGTAGCCGGTGAGTTAAGGATGCTGAAATATCGCAGCAGGCTGGTAATTTGTTTTTAATTATAACAGCTGGCAGAAGGTGAAGTTTGTGGTTTGAGGACGATGAGGATCCTTGCTCATTCGCTTTTCCCCGTTGGCTGTTGCACTGCTAAAGCTCGGGAGCGGTGAGCGTGGGAGCGGGGCTCTCCTCCTCCTTTCCCTCCCTCCCGGGGCATCCCTCCTGGAGCATCCCTCCTCCAACGCACAAGGACAGGCATCATCACATCGCTCGCAGCCCTTGGGGGGTTGCCAGGCTGATGCCTTCGCGTGATGCAGCCCCCCCCAGAAATGCTTGCGGAGGTGCAAGTGCTTGTTTTCCCCCTTGCCAGGACCCACCTTCTGGAGCCTTTATCTAACCACGTGCTGTGCATCCTCCAGCCACCTCCATACCCATGGAAGAGCCAAATAAGGGGGGCACCCCCAGGATGCTGTTTTGGCCCTTGTGATGGCCAGAACCCCCCACGGAAGAGGGCAGCCAGGCTGGGCACAAGCCCTGCGCCGCTGTTCCCATCACAGCCGCTGCATCACCCCTTGGGAACGGTGTTCTCCGTCCTTGTCCACGTGACGGTGCGCTCGGCTTAGTGCCTTTTGCAAGCGAGGAGCCCGGGGAGCAGCTGCCCCTTCTCTCCTCTTCAAGGTTAGTTGGGAGCGTTGGCAGAAGATGAACCTGCCATGTGCACCGTGCCAGCAAAGCTCCCGTGATAGCAGAGTTTATTACGATTCCCCCATCCCTTCCCCGTGCCCTACAGAGGCAGTTTTCTTTCTGGTGGCAGTTTCATGCTTTCCACCCTCTCTCCAGCATCCTGAAGGATGCTAAGGCAAGCGTGTTCGCCCCCTGTGCATATATACACTGGGACCACGTAATGTCAGGGAGCTGCGTTGCAGGAGACCAATAAAAGAGTTAAAAATACCTCTGGGATCAATGGCTGGCAAAAGGCGTGTATTTATTTTACGCATGTCACGGTTTTATTTCAGTTCTGGGTGTTGGAACGGTTCCTAATCACGAGTCGGGGGGAGCACTAACGGGTTTCTCATCCTCTGCCCTTGCAGATGCCGGTGTGCTCCTACTTCTTGAAGGGGATCTGCAGCAACAGCAACTGCCCGTACAGCCACGTCTACGTGTCCAGGAAGGCAGAAGTATGCCAGGATTTCCTCAAAGGCTATTGCCCCATGGGAGAAAAGGTAAAAAGGGGACCGGCTCTCGGGGTCTCGGGATGGATGCACCTTTGCCGAAGCCACAAGCTGTTTTTCGCGCGAGCTATGGCACCGAAGGGAGCCCTAGAGCTGGAAGCTGCTGAACACCTGGATGTGATGCACAGCAGTCCTGTGCCTTTCCAAAGGGTTACGGGCAAAGTGGCTTGGTTGCCTTACAGGCAGGAAGAGAAAAGGAAACAAATTAAAGGCTGCAGCTTGCAAATGTTGTGCCAGTCTTTCCCCAGGAGGAGCTTCCCCGGGGTGTCCACATTACCAGAGTCCCGTGCCCGAGCTGATAGCACCTGCCCTGAAAACTGCTCAGTTAAATAGATGAGAAGCAAAGGAAAAGGCTTATGAGTCCCTGTTTTACATAGAAAAACCACAGACATTAATGCTTATTTTGCATGCTGGCTCCGTGACGGGTTGAAGCTTGAGCCTTCGATCTTGTAGCTCTGTCTTAGCAGCAAGACCGCCCTGCCTCACCTAGCCTGCAGCAACTGAGCCTCAAGCTGTGCCCGGTTATGTACCTGGGGCTTCGTGGAGCCCATCTCCAGGTCCTGGGAGCCCTCTGGTTTAGATCAATGCAGTGAAGTCTTACATGGACTTTATGTGCACCCTGGGTGGACTTGCAACCTCTTCCGCGAGCTTATGGCACCCTATGTAACATGCAGAGCTTGAGAGAGAGCAGCTTTCCTGGAGCGGAGCCTGGAGCCGGCTGCCACTTGCTGGTTTCCAAAGGAATTTTAGGGCTGCTACATGCAAAAAAATGAAATGTTGAGGTTTATCCAACATCTCGTGGCTCCCCGCTTCTTCGTAAGCGTCGGGAGAAGCAGGCAGCAGCAACCTTGGTTCCTCAGTGGTGTGGAGCCACGCTGCAGGATCTCACCTCTCCTTGCTTCGTGGCTAAGGGAGAGGGTTGGCTGTGCTGGTGTTCCCCTGGGAATCAAAGCAACCGTCCTATCTGACTCTTCTTTGCTGTTTTCCATTAATTTAATAATATTTTTGCCTCTTTGTTTGAACCACTCTTTCGTTAGTAGAGCACATGGTTTTCTTTTGGGTCCTGTGAGAAAGATATGGGCCGTCTTCGCTTGGTTTCTCCAGCTGCCATCTCAAATTTGTGAGAGCAGCAATGCTGTCACATCCGAGTCCCCAAGCAGTCGTAGTTCAGAAGGGGCAGCCTGTCAATTTGCCACCAGGTTTGAATAAAGCAAAGGTGGACTCTGAGAGTTATGGAGATGATGCTTTTCTGCTGCAGGTGAGAGCTACCAGGCTTTTCTCTTCTGGGGTGCGGTGGGATTCCTACTCATCCTTTGACCATGCTCATTCTTTGACCATTGTGGCCAGCAGGTCGAGGGAAGTAATTCTCCCCCTCTACTCCACTTTGGTGAGACCCCCCTGGAGCACTGCGTCCAGCTCTGGGGTCCTCAGGCCAAGACAGACATGGACCTGTTGGAGCGGGTCCAGAGGAGGGACACGGAAATGGTCTGAGGGCTGGAACAGCTCTGCTGTGAGGACAGGCTGAGAGAGTTGGGGTTGTTCAGCCTGGTGAAGAGAAGGCTCCAGGGAGACCTTCTTGCGGCCTTTCAATACTTAAAGGGGGCTTCTAAGAAAGATGGGGACAGACTTTTTAGCAGGGCCTGTAGCGATAGGACAAGGGGGAATGGTTTTAAACTAAAAAAGGGTAGATTTAGACTAGATATAAGGAAGAAATTTTTTTATGATGAGGGTGGTGAGACACTGGACTGATCTAGTGGAAGATGTCCCTGCCCACGGCAGGGGGGTTGGACTAGATGACCTTTCGAGGTCCCTTCCAACCCAAACCATTCTGTGAATCTATGATTTGCTGTGCAATGTTGGCCCATCTCTATGAACCCAGCTGGAGGATGGGAGCCATCCTCTTCTCTCAATCTGCTTCTGTCTGGGGAGTTTGCTAGTCACCTCTAGGGTGCGTTTGATATGGAAGAAAACATCACATCCACGTCCTGGCTTGGTTCAGCCGCTTCCACGAGCCGACAGAAAACGAACAGGAGGAGACAGTGAAAGCCGCCCCTCAACCGCTTCCACGAGCCGACAGCAAGCGAACAGGAGGAGACAGTGAAAGCCGCCCCCTTGAGCTGGAGACTCCAGGTACCACGCTGAAAACACGAGAGGAACTTTGCAAGCACTGCTTTAAATCGGCTCTTCGGCTGAAAAAATGAACCGCTAATGAAACAATCATTTTGTTTGCCTCGAGTCTGCCAGATTGCAGGCACCATCCCAAATATGCCTCAGCAGGCCTATGGAACGATATTATTTTATTGCATTTAATAGATAATGCGTGCCTAAGCATGGTTTTGCTTAGACTTGCTGCTCCTGGAGATTTCTAACTCCCTCGTGATTTTAGCTGCTTTTCACTGGGGAAGTTGCTGGGATGAGCAGTCAGATGCTTGGATCCACGTGCTGCTCTGGGCTGGAGCCCCAGCCCCCCAAAGGGCTCTTCTCCTCCTTTTCTCCATCCCTGTAGCTCTCATTTGGCAGAGGTACAACCCAGCAAGTGAAGCCATAGGTGCTCAGCGCCCATCACCGTGGCGTCATCGTGCAAAGCATTTTCTCCCTAATGCTTTCATTAGTGAAATTTAGTGAATTCTCCCTAACGAGAATTAGCTTTCATCATGTAAACTAGTGAAATTTTGGGAGAATGCTAAACCACCAACCTGTCCCAGAACCCAAACACAACAGCGGACGGTGCCTTCTGCAAGGCAAAGCCATCCTTTCCCGAGAAGAAACCGCTACGGAGCAAAAAACAGGCAAAAGGAAGGGGAAAAAAGCCAAAAGTGAGAGCTTTAAGGAAAGCAGGACATCAGCAGAAGTGGAGGGAAACGCTAATAAATTAGTCTTTGCCTAATTACTTTTTGTGGCAGCGTGTGGAGGGGACTGCGTGGAGGATAAACATTTCCTCCAAAGGAAAACACAGGCATCCTGCCGCCTCCCTCCAGCACAGCGCTAGCCACGCAGGCAGGGTCCCTACAATTATTTTTAAAATATTCCAATTTAAATGAAAATATAAAAGAGATATTTAGAATATTTATTCTATTAGTAAAAGTGCTTACCGTGCCACTTTTAGAGTGTCAGAAAAGCATTCTCCTACAGATGATGGATAGCAGCCTGTAATTATATATGGGGAGAAATTGCTGAGCAGGCCATATTTAACTGGGGAGGAGAAATACCAGCTTGGGCCATTAAGGGTTAATTTTATTCTCTAAATAATATAAAAAGTGCTGAGTCCATGCCTTTGCTCAAAGTAGAAAGTCCTCAAATGGACCCCGGAGAGTTTATAATATTCTACTGAATCAAGTAAAAATGTTAACCTTGCTTCATAAAACGATGGCTTGTTAAAGATGCGCAGTCCCTTTTCTTTTGAATAATTTAGGACGAGAGTAAATCTTCTCTCGTTCTGCCTTTCCCTGTCCGAGGAACGTCGAGAGTCGTCTGCCTGAGGTCTGAACCGCAAAAGGCGCGGTCGGCAAAGGTGCGCGACACCGGCGTAGCATCCTCAGAGGATAAACTCAAACGAGGACGGCTGGTAATTGGGAGTTTAGGTTCTTTTGTGCCGGGGTTGGCACACTGGGCTTGTCTCCCCGTTGTGTTTTCCTCTCTGCGCTCCCCTGAAGAAGCACAATTTCTGATTTTTACCAGACCTTCATAAAAAATGTCCATTATTATCCATAATTTATGGCATGTCCTTGGCAGTGTCGCCTCTTAAGTACTTTCTAGAACGTCTTCCAGGATGCTCAGGCCAAGCTGATCAGCCTTTGACCGTCATAACTCCTACTGCACAAGCTCTTTGTACAAACGATGCCAGGACCGGCCTGCTCTGGCTTCATCAGGAGCTTAGAATAAGTGAGAAAGCTTTAATTTTGCATTCCCAAGTCCCTTTTTCAGGAATGTAGACTGTAGAGGGTAAAGGTCCCTCCACCCTTGGGGAGAGGGGGCAGCTCCTCTACAAGAGCGTGACCACGTTCTTCATTAAGGGAATGTTAGCCCCAGTATTAATTGTTTCCAGGAGGGAGCTGGTAGCAGAGCCAGGACCTTGATTTCCAGCATTCTCACCAGTTCCTCGGTCGTGGGTTGGGAAGTTTCTCCAACTCGTGTGCACTCACGTGGACCTACAGCTTCCTAAAGGGAGTGGAGGAACCTGCAAGTTCAGCTTGGTGAAGCAGCCGGTGAAATACGGCTCCAAATAGCTCTGCTGCCTGAATCATCTCTAAACACGATGTCATACGTGTCTTAGCTAAAGCCACAAAGTGATGCCCACCATAGAAATCTCCCTGCCACCTTGTCTGGAGCCTGACCTTCTCCGGCACCATGAAACGGTCACGCTGGGTGAGGCTGGTCCCTCTGGGCTGGTCACCTGCACTGGAGGAAGCCCGAAGGGGGAAGTGGGAAGAGAGGAAGAAATGGGGCGTCTTGCAGGTGCTCCCCAGGGTTTTCTGAAGATGTTTTAATGAGCTGCTCTACGGTAAAAGCTCCTCTCTGGTTCCCCATCCCTCCTCCCATACGGGTCCTTGTGCCTGCGTCTCGGCTTGGGGCGTGGGTTCACTAGGAGAGGATGGGGTGAGGCTGATGGGCGCAAGGGATGAGGTAGCACCAGCGAGCAGAGCCGTGGTGGCATGTCCCCCGAGGCTAGGGAGAAGCAGGAGGAGACGTGGTCATGAGCAGGCTGCGTGGCCAGCGAGCCTGGAGGAGGGATTCTTGGCTTGTCCGAGAGGCGATTTCTCTGCCAAGCTGCTCTCCTTGCTGTGCCCACACTTGGCCCCTGAAATAATACCCAAATAATATTAAATAATATGAAATAATAGGAAATAATAGTTGACCCAAAGGAGCTCGTAGGGTGATAACATGCATTGTACGTCGGGCTGCTGTTCTAATATTTGATGGCTAACCGTGGGCTGAGATCGCTGTGTGGCTGAGACCTTAGACCTGGGAATTACGGCAAGCACTTGCCTTACATCCGTAGACGACCCTAAGGAGCAGGTGCCTTGAGATTTGCTTTACAGGCACAAAACACGACTTATTGGGGTATAAACTGTATTTGTAAGAATCGTGGCTAGGGTAGGTTTTGGTGCTGGCGTCCTCCAGCCCTCGCAGCATGTCAGAGCAAAGGCAAGCGAGTCAGCCCGGTCCCCTCTAACTGCTGCATCTGTAAAATTGTTTTGTATTAAATAAGCTTTTCCCCCATGGTGTACATTAGCGAGCGTGCCGCATTAAATACCTATCTTCATATTGTTTCCATCAGCTGCCTTGAAGCCTGTGGGTAAATTGTTCCCCCGTGGGAACTGTTAAGCGGGAAGACACAGTGAGATTAAACAATGAGGCTACTGTGAAAACGCACGGGGAGATGTACTGGAATAAATCACGGGGAAGCGGGGATTGTGTGCTCTGGTGTTTGCCGGCAACCCATTGTTCCCGGGGACCCCGACCGACACGACCAACCCCGTCCCTGCCGATGAAGCTTGACCAGGGGACCTGCCGTCGCAGCGGGGATGCTCGTGGTTGACCCATGCTGAAACTGCCCGTTGGTCTCCTAAAATCCGTCTTTTCGGTCCTACTGAGTTGCTCGGCCAACAGCCTTTCACCACAGCTCGGATTTGCACCTTATCCACGTAAAATATCGGCAACGCTCATGCTAGCAGGGGTAGGTCTGGTTAGCACGCCCTGCCTGAGGAAGTGCCGCTTCCTTGGGAAAAATCATTTTCTGCCCCCAGGTGTAGTGTGGTGTTTTCACAGTGGCAGCTGCTTGATTTTTCTGTAGAAAATTCAAATGCGGGGACTTTTTCTTCGCTGATGCCTTGTTCTCGTTTGCGTTTCTCTGGTCTCATGACATGTTAGGTTGGTTATTTTCTTCTTTTCTGGCGGAAGTTTAACAGGTTCCCACCATAAACTTGTTTCATGTGTCTGATATATTAAATTTAACACAATTCTGGTCTTTGGGAAAAAACACGTGAGCTGTGTTAGCTAACAGTTAAATGTCTTCGGGGTTTTCTCGTAATTATCCCTTGCTCGGTTCGCGATGGAGAGTGGCAGCCTGGGGTCCTTGTTCCCCTTAATCTGTTATCACAGAAAGGTGAAGATCAACGCTGTTCATATTGCATGTTCTCAGCTGTTTTTTGTTGCCTGCTGGCTAAACCAGCATTTTTCTTGTCTCACAGCCAACAGCCATCAGATGTTGGTCTTTCTGGGTCTTTTTTCCTCCTCCTTTGGTTCCAGGTTGATCCCAAGCCAGCTTGCCTTTTCCTTGAGCACATGCAGTCATTGAGGAACCTACCTATCCATGTTCCTCCAGGTAGTTGCTGGCTCATTCCCAGCTCTGTAAGTACACTCCACCTCCATGTTTCATAGAATCATAGAATAGTTTGGGTTGGAAGGGACCTCGAAAGGTCATCTAGTCCAACCCCCCTGTCATGGGCAGGGACATCTCCCACTAGATCAGGTTGCTCAGAGCCCAGTCCAACCTGACCTGGAATGTTTCCAGGGATGGGGCATCTACCACCTCTCTGGGCAACCTGGTCCAGTGTCTCACCACCCTCAGCGTAAAAAATTTCTTCCTCATGTCAAATCTAAACCTACCGTCTTTTGTTTTAAAACCGTTGTCCCTTGTCCTCTCACTACGGGCCCTGGTAAAAAGTCTCTCCATCTTTCTTATAAGTCCCCTTTCTATATTGAAAGACCACAATAAGGTCTTCACGGAGCCTCCTCTTCTCCAGGCTTCTCCAACCCCAGCTCTCTCAGCCTTTCTTCCTAGGAGAGGTGTTCCAGCCTGCTGATCATCCTGGACTTCTGTCCCAGGCGGTCATGGGGGCCACCACAGCACC
>NW_008795557.1:275926-289057 GCF_000699145.1 Aptenodytes forsteri
ACCTCTCTGGCAACCTGGTCCAGTGTCTCACCACCCTCAGCGTAAAAAATTTCTTCCTCATGTCAAATCTAAACCTACCGTCTTTTGTTTTAAAACCGTTGTCCCTTGTCCTCTCACTACGGGCCCTGGTAAAAAGTCTCTCCATCTTTCTTATAAGTCCCCTTTCTATATTGAAAGACCACAATAAGGTCTTCACGGAGCCTCCTCTTCTCCAGGCTTCTCCAACCCCAGCTCTCTCAGCCTTTCTTCCTAGGAGAGGTGTTCCAGCCTGCTGATCATCCTGGACTTCTGTCCCAGGCGGTCATGGTGGCCACCACAGCACCCGTCACATATGGTGTGGAGGTAAAGGACACTGACTTTCCTCTTCCTGCAGCATCAAGAGACTGTGACAGCAAAAAGCTTGGAGGTGCTTAATGGCAGAAGCTTCTTGAGTCTAGCAAGTGTAAGAATCACAGTGAATTGTTAAGCTGCGTATAAATCCTTTAAGAATAATTTCTTGCTTCTCCATCCTGCTGTTCTGATCGGTTGTGCTCCTTCTCCCCAAGGTCCTCGCTGCTGTGGTTGGGCTAGCGGTGGGACGGGAGCTGCTCTATGCTCAGTGCTGCCATTTCAGAGCTCCAACTTCTGCCTCAGAGGAGAAGCACGTGGACAAATCTCTGGATGAAAAGTCCATTAAGGGTTGTTAAACATCTTTTGGCTGTGGAAATCCTGAAGGCCCAGACTGCTCCTTGATCTTGTCCCTCCAAAACTGGTACTGGCCATGGCTAGAGGGGATCTGGGAGAGGTTTTGGATGTGTTGGAGGTTGTGAAGGGAAGCACCCCAACTTTGCAAACAGTATTCCCCTTTCCCTCTAGGTGTGCTAGCATCAAGAGAGGCCATGTTTTGGGTCTGAGTTTCTTCCAGATCAGTTTTCTGGGTGGCAGCCTCGTACCTGTGGGTCTTCAGCATCGCCTCAGTGGGTCAGCAAAGGTTTGCTCCTCTCCTGGAGGCCCTTCAGATACTGTGTGAGACCTTAAGCAGCTCCTTCATGCGTGATCGTTTGGCCCATGCTTTTAGTTTGAGACTGACTAAGAGGTTTCAAATGCAGATGATTTTTCTTTCAAATCGCCCCAGGGCTGATGCCTGGAGACAACCAGCTGTGGCAGGAGCAGATTTCCTGGCTCAAAGCACTCATCTCCAATCTCCATGACGTTGTTATGCTGAATTAGATCCAATCAAGCTGAGAAGCTCCTCCATGCCCAGCTACTAGGGGGGCTGTTTGAAGTGCAAGAAGTCTTAATATAAAACCTCTCCTCTCGATATTAGCACGGGGAGGGATACAGGGAAGGCTAAGCTTTGAGCCATCCCAAATTTTCTATATCTTGGCTGTACCTCCATCTTATTCCTTTTATGATCCTGTCACAACTGCTTCCAATTTCCTCTCCCCTCTCTCTCAGAGAGAGCTGGTGGTGGCGGGACATGCTCGTGGCGTTGGATAGGGAAGGACAGGATCTTGTAGGTATGCAGGATCTGGCCGGACCTGAGCAGAGGGGCCGTGGGGAAATGGTGATGGACCTCTCAACACGATGAAGGGTTGCCCAGGGGGCAACTGGGGGGGTTGTTCATTAAAGTTGTAAATCAGTGAAACGAGTGAGCTGGTCAAAGGGTGGACAAGAGGAAGAGGAGAAAGACTTGCATGATTTTGCTGCTTATAGACATATCCCTTTTCTCTTCCATCTCGGTGAAATCTTTAAAGATGACCCACGTGGGGATGGGCTTGCTGAGCCTCGACGTCCTGTTCCGTAACTTCTTGTCATCAAACACATCCTGCACTGGGGATAAAACTCACTCCGTCTTCCATCAGAAGAATCAAACCTCAAACAGATTTAACCACCTGCATTCATGAAGGTTGGGTGTTAGGGTCTGGACATCAGCAAATTGCTTCTTCTAAAGAGATGATCCGTTTTATACACTTCCAGCGGGAGAGCATGTTGAGGAGTTGTCGCGTTAAAACATCTTGGCAGCTTCTCCTCCCCCTTCTTGCTCATGCAAGGGAAAGAGCCATTTAAGATTTAAATTTATCTCCGTCTCGCACGCAGCTGTTTTGGGCTCAGATGGAGGACAGGTGGTAGAAATGCCCAGTCTTAGCTACGGAAGCGCTGGTTGTGTGCGTGAAGCTTTGTGTGGGGCTGGTTTTAGAGATTACGAGCCCTCTCTGGGCTTTCTCAGGTAGGATGTCAACATGGGGGGGGGGGAAGAGGAGAGGAGCTTGCCAGGTAGATGGATCAGCATCCTTTTTCCTAGTGCCGGAGCAGGCGCAGCATGGAGAGCTACCTGGGCATGGCTCCCTCACCTTTATTTTGACCCAAATTGTGTTGGGTCTGCTTGCCAGGAGTTTTTAGTGATATTTTAGGCATATCTGTAGACAGTAGCCATGTATCCACCTGTTCCAGCTGCGAGTTCATGGTGCGCTGAGCGGACCTCAACTTTCCTGCTGATTTTTGGTGCTTGCAGGCATGTCTGGGTGGCACTGGAGGTAACTCCTGGGCAGTGGGGCAGCCCCTTCTCTGGGATAGGGGATTTGTGGCTTCCCTTCTGCCATCGTTCAGAAATAGCTGATGGAGAGCACTGCCTTTGGTAGCTCTTTTATAGTCCACTGCAGCTGTATGAAAATCAACTACAAAAGCAACTTCGTTTCATTTATCTTTAATTTTGGCTCTGGTCGCCAGATGTTTTCTGGGTGCTAGAGTTGCCTGCTTGATTTGTTTTTTTTCCTATCGTGTAGCAGAAATCTTCAGTCAACAAACTGATTAGTAAGTAAAATCTTTATTAAAAAAAAGAAAAAAAGGATAGGCTTGGTAATGAGTCTGCTCGTAAGATCACAAATGGTGGCCGGGCTGGATTTGAGCAGGCTGAGACCTGTCCGGGTGCATCCCGTTGGCTCACTGGGGACGTTGAATCCTTGTGCATCTCCTCTGGGTGACGATGGCTGTGCTACTGATAGTAAGTGATCAATCTTGGTACTGGCAATGGGAGCTTTCCGTTGAAAACGCTTCGTAGCCTGCAGAGGAGGTTTAAAACTAATCAGGTTTCTTCCATGCCAAATCCTACCCATGTATCGCTGCGGAAATCTTTGTGGGTTTCCAGTTGCATCTTATTTACCGTACTCTGTAATGGCATAATGAGGGTTCTTATTGCTACTTTAATTTAACTGTAGTGTCTTCAACAGCATTCAGATGCTTACATTAAAGATGTTGCTTATCAGGGCAAACCTGAACTGCTTAATAGCCTGGGCTAGTTGATAATAGTGCCTAGATAAATACCGGTCTGTGATTCTCTCTTGCACTTTAATATCTTTGTAGAAAAAGGTGCATCGCAAAACATGAAAATTAGGAAGTTCAGGGGAAAAGTAGTCGCTGAATCATGGCTATAAAATGGGAATATACTGATGAGGCAGAAAGTTCTTGATTTAAACTTGAACTTCTGTACAGATGAACACAAAGAAGAGCAGATTTTGTCTTTGCTTCCTGTGCTGGAATCTCCCTTTGTTCCCATCTGTTCTCCGTTGTCGGACGATCTCTGTGTCCTGCGAGCAGTGGGTGACACCTTCCCTGAGCCACCTGGAATCATGCATGTGGTGGAGCCCCTGTCATCCCTGATGCAGATGACACTGTAGGGGATGTTTGGTGGGTGTCTGGCTTGCTCCACCCCCGACGGTGATGATTTGCGGTTGGTAATAACCGTCCATGGGTTCCCCACGTGAAACTGGCTCCATCGCAGCATTTGGGGGTGATGGGTGAGATTGTCAGGGGCTCCGATGGAAATGGAGTTCCTCAACAAAGCAGCGCAGGGAATGATTGAATACCATAGATATTGCCACGCAGCGGTGAATGGGGATTCACCTTCTGGATGGCCGCGTCCAAAGATTTACAGTCCATGGCTCAATGTCCAAGTGGAAACCAGTAACAAGTGGTGTCCCTCAAGGGTCCGTACTGAGACCAATACTATTTAATATCTTCATTAACGACATAGTGGGATTGAGCGCACCCCCAGCAAGTTTGCAGATGACACCAAGCTGAGTGGTGCAGTTGATCCCCCTGAGGGAAGGGATGCCATCCAGAGGGACCTGGACAGGCTGGAGGAGTGGGCCCATGCGAACCTCATGGGGTTTAACAAGGCCAAGTGCAAGGTCCTGCACCTGGGTCGGGGCAATCCCCAGTATCAATACAGATTGGGGGATAAGTGGATTGAGAGCAGCCCTGCCGAGAAGGACTTGGGATACTGGTGGATGAAAAATTGGACATGAGCCAGCAATGACAGAAAGCCAGCTGTCTCCTGGGCTGCATCCAAAGCAGCGTGGCCAGCAGGTCGAGGGAGGGGATTCTGCCCCTCTGCTCCGCTCTGGTGAGACCCCCCTGGAGCACTGCGTCCAGCTCTGGGGTCCCCAGCACAAGACAGACATGGACCTGTTGGAGCGGGTCCAGAGGAGGCCACAAAAAATGGTCCGAGGGCTGGAACAGCTCTGCTGTGGAGAAAGGCTGAGAGAGTTGGGGTTGTTCAGCCTGGGGAGACCTTACTGCGGCCTTTCAATACTTAAGGGGGCTTCTAAGAAAGATGGAGACAGACTTTTTACCAGAACAAGGGGCAATGGTTTTAAACTGAAAGAGGGTAGGATTAGATAGGACATAAGGAAGACATTTTTTCTGATGAGGGTGGTGAGACACTGGACCAGGTTGCCCAGAGAAGTTGTGGATATCCCATCCCTGGAAACATTCAAGGTCATGTTAGACAGGGCTTTGAGCAACCTGATCTAGTAGATGTCCCTGCCCATGGCAGGTGGTTTGGACTAGATGATCTTTGAAGGTCCCTCCCAACCCAAACCATGCTATGATTCGATGATTCCTTCTTATGTCTGTGGCTTTGCTTTCGTGGTGGCTCAACTGGTCCTGGGTGCTTTGGGGTTGGAGTAGGGCTGAGTTGCTTAGTGTCGCTGGCTGGTTTTCCTCCATCCTCTTGGCTTGCCTCGTTTCTTTTATTTGTATTTTGGCTTACACTGTCTGCAAGCGTTGTCCAAGCTGTGCGGCTCTCCTCCAGGATGATTTAGGACAAGGACAGAAACCAAG
The DNA here is from genome assembly GCF_000699145.1 of Aptenodytes forsteri. NCBI lineage: Eukaryota > Metazoa > Chordata > Aves > Sphenisciformes > Spheniscidae > Aptenodytes > Aptenodytes forsteri. The sequence continues at coordinate 281,030 of NW_008795557.1, forward strand.
CCTGGAAAATCCAACCTCTGGCCGCTGCAACTCCAAGCAAAGCTCTCACTGGGGGCGAGGAGCAAGACCAGGCAGGAAGCAATTCCCAAATGAGACGATACATTGAAAGAAAAAAAAAATCATTGGAAATGCTCAATTATGGTACTTCTGCTCCTGCTCAGAGCTGAAACCTGGAAGTGTCGCGTGCATGCACGCTGGGGAGGTGCAATGCTCTTTGACATCATTTTGCTGCGTGGGAAATTCCAATTACAGAGGAGTAACACCCTCAAACCAAGGAGCAGCAAGATGAGAGGAAACAGTTGACGGCAATTTAGAGGAAGCTCTGAGGTGGCGGAGAAGGGATGCAAAGGAGATCCCCATCCCTTAGGTCATTTCTTATTTGGGCTGGACCATGCTGAGGGAATGGACGCTGCAGGGACAAGGCTTTTTCTTGCCCACTTCAATCCCTCCCAGCTATTTTGCTGCCTCTTAAATATGACATTTCTGGTGATTTTAGAAACGCCGTCCCTTTCTTGCTCCAGCTCTGGAGGTATTTTAGCTCAAATGCTGTTTTATTGCCTGCAAATACCAAGGGAGAGGGTTCACGGCTTTGCGGTAGATCCTAGAGAGCATTTGGTAGATCCCAAATCCTAGCGAGCATTTGGAGAAGGCCATCAGAGGTCATCGCTTCCCTGCAAGCATTTTGCTAGGGCACCAAACTCTGTTTTGGGGGCAGAAACCCGTTTTGGAGCAAATTCCTTAGGATAATTGTGTCGGCTAAATTTCTCCATCGTTATTCCACAGCCTGGATGATGTTCGGATGTATTGTCCTCCAGGTTTTAACAACAGGGAGCCGGAATTTTTTTTTAAGGCTGCTTCCATCTGCACCCAATTATAAAAAAGCCATCAAAAAAAAGCTATTTACTGGCTGTCAGTTCAGAGCGGCGTCAGAAAACAACTCCGCCACCTCCAGCGATAGCTTCCCAACAGCCACTTAGTGCTGATACGTGGTGGGTAAGAGGGACATTAAAACAGCCTGACATCAATCCAGCCGGTTAACCCTGCCGCTCGGCAATGGGGTTACCTGTAATAGCTCTGGTGAAGCTGCGCGGATGTGCAGAGGGCTTTAAAAAATAGAAAGCACTTGAGTTGAGGCACTGGGATTTTGGGGATTAACTCGTGCTTTTAATGCTCCCCTTCTCCAGAAGGTCTGCTTGGTGCTTTTATCACTGTAGTGCTTCAGGCTTCTAGGCAGGAGCTGGACTCTTCCATCACGGTGGACAGAGAGATGGACACGGGTCCAAGGAGACAAGAAGATGTTCCAGCACTTTGCCATCTCTTGTCCATCTGCTGCTCCCTTGTCACCTGCTGTCCCCCAGCGCTGGGAAAGGAGGGATCGAGCAGGGGGTGAGAGAAGCCTGGAGATACTTGAGAAATTCAACCTGGGCAAACTGCTCATGGAGTGGAGCCGGGAATGCCGGGCTGGATGGGACCTCTCATCCCCACCCCGTAAGGTCAGTGGGTGGTTGTTAATCGGCCCAGTAACCCAGCTTCGCCTTCCTCCCGCTGTCCGCTGCCTCCTGCCAAGCTCCTTCATGGAAAATGTTAATTAACATCATTCCCAAGGCTGAGCCGGGACCTTGCACCAGTTGCTGCCTCCTTCTTTGCCAGGACTATGCTAAAGAAGGCTGTGCCCTGCAAACGCCCTCGTCCCCGTCCCACTCCCCGTGCGCATCGGGGTCCGTTGGGCCATTTAAGGCTTTGTGGGTCGTTAGCAGCACCTTGAATTTCACCCAGAGCTGCCTGGCAGCCAGGGAGGAGTCCTGGCCACGGGGGCTGCCAGCTGGGCCCCGGCCCGGCGCTGGGCACTGCTGCCGGTCTCCTCTGGGCAGGCTGCGGGGGGAACCCCGGAGCGGGGAGATGGGAATGGGGACAGCATCAGCGGGATGATGGCATCCTCATCAGCACCCAACATAGCCGGGGGGTTTCTCCCCAGGGCTTTTTAGTGGTGCTGTGGGTTTTCTGTTGTCTCTGTTGGAAGAAACCAGAGGCTTTTTTCTCTTTTTATGGTCCAACCTGTGGGCTGGCGGGGGTCCCATGGGGGTATAATTAGCCACCCTGACAGGTGGAAGGGATCAGATGGCCCCCAGCGCGAGGTCGCGCCCGCCACCCCACAGCCCTGCTCGGCTTCACCCCGGCTGACACGCGGCGAGCAGCAAACCTCCTTGCAGCAAGCCAGGCCCAGCATGTTTGCTCTGGCATGCAGGGCAAGAGCAGAAGAGCTGCCGTAAATAAACAGAAGGGGCTTTTCCAGCCACCGAACCCGGTGGGGAGGCTGTCCCAGCCTCACCATCCCAGCTCTGAAACAGCGGTGATGGACGGGGTGTTACGGAAGGAGGGCCGAGTGCTGGGAGCAGTGTGGAAAAGCCATTAGAAACTTGAGTCGAGGACACGGCCCTGGGATTAGTCGCACACGGTTTGTTTTCTTTATTAAGTATATTTTTGCCGTGGAGCCAATAAATGTGGTCTGGTACAATGATCGGCTCAGAGGTCTGTGCCGGGGAGGTGGCGCATCCTGCTCCCGGCACCCAGCTGGGACTGTGGCACCGTCCCCTGGCAGGGATTTGTGACCGGTCCCTCGGGTGCTGCGTTTCTTGGCTTTTCCCCAAAATAGCATCATTCCCCAGCATAGCAGCATCACTGCCAGCTGCGACGGTGATGCATCCATGCAGCTTTTTGAGGCCAGGGCTCTTTTTTCCTGCTCTTCCCTTTCCCAAGTCCATTTTGTGTTGGGAACCACTATACAGGAGCAGATGTCAAATCCTTGGGCGGAGGCTCTGAAGAGCTGCCACCCTGCTGATAATTAGCAGTAATCGACTTAAGATGGGTTCGTAATTAATAGGAGGTTTGCAGGGTGTCACCATCAATCGTATGGGTGAAGATCTGGAGGTGGTGGTGGACTGGAAACCTTCCAGCTTGCAGTAGATCCGATGTACCACCAGGCCAACTTGCCGTCGCGTGAGATCGGTGCCATTGAACTAGAGCTGGCCCAAGCTATAAGGACGATACGGGAATTATTTCATGTTGACGCCAATCAGAAAAGTGATCACACAGCTTGAGAGTCCATCCCTCCCTGTTTTGCTACCTGATATTGTATAAAGCATGAAATCCTGAGTTTTTGCTCTTGCTTTCCTTGGGATCCACTTGTCCTGGCAAAGCGGGCTCAACAGCTCTGCCCAACCCTCGCCACCGTAGCCATGTAATTTCTGGGCAGGCATCATCATCCATTGCTGCCCATCCGAATAAAGAATGGCTTTGGGCAAAGCATGTGGGGAAAAGGAGAATGAGAAGATAAACCATAGGGGTTTGCAGGTCTTGTCCACGCAGATGATCTCAGCTGGCCCCGCGCCATCTCAGCTTTCAACCTCCCCAGCTCTCCATCGCCCGGCAGTCCCCGCGTTCATCCCAGCCTTCAATCCCTAACGGGCTGTGTCTTTTTTTTTTTCTCTCCCCTAATTTTGTTTCAGTTATTTTTAAAGCAATTATCAGGTTGAGGGGTTTGCTTTTCTACTTGCTAATATTTTGGGAAAAATTACTGCCCTTGAAAGCTGTCCTGTCACTGCCTTTTCCAAGCATTTATTCTTGGTCTGGGCCGTGTCCTGTCTGCAGGTGGAGGTATCCGGACCAGCACGAGTTGGGAAAAAGGTAGGGAAAAAGTGAAAGCTGTTCTCCCAAACCTCTGCTTTATTCAAACGTGTTTTCTAGGTGGTTTGCAAGAGAATGGCTGCTTAAACAGAGCTTTCTGCGCTGGAGGAGATGGTTTTCCCATGCCTGTTCTTGAGTGGCATACCCAAAATAAGCATCAATGTTCCTACCAGCTCGGGACAGGCAGGAGCCGGCCTTGCCTGCACGGCTGGGATGCTCTAATTTCTATTGAAATTAGAAATTTCACTCTACCTGTAGTAGAGTTTTTTTAGAAATTTCGCTCTACTTTTCCAATGCTGGTCCATGGGTGGAAGAGAGCCAACCGTATCCTGGGCTGCATCCAAAGCAGCGTGGCCAGCAGGTCGAGGGAGGGGATTCTCCCCCTCTACTCTGCTCTGCTGAGACCCCCCTGGAGCACTGCGTCCAGCTCTGGGGTCCCCAGCACAAGACAGACATGGACCTGTTGGAGCGGGTCCAGAGGAGGCCACAAAAAATGGTCCGAGGGCTGGAACAGCTCTGCTGTGAGGACAGGCTGAGAGAGTTGGGGTTGTTCAGCCTGGAGAAGAGAAGGGTCGGGGGAGACCTTACTGCGGCCTTTCAATACTTAAGGGGGCTTCTAAGAAAGATGGGGACAGACTTCTTAGTAGGGCCTGTAGTGACAGGACAAGGGGCAATGGTTTTAAACTGAAAAAGGGTAGCTTTAGGTTGGACGTAAGGAAGAAATGTTTTACGGTGAGGGTGGTGGGCCAGGTTGCGCAGAGAGGTTGTGGATGCCCCATCATTGGAAGTGTTCAAGGTCAGGTTGGATGGGGCTTTGAGCAACCTGATGCAGTAAAACATGTCCTTGCCCACGGCAGGGGGGTTGGACTAGATGATCTTGAAAGGTCCCTTCCAACCCAAACCATTCTATGATTCTATGATTCTATGAAACAGAGGATTTTGGAGTAACGGCAGAGCCTGGGCGCTGTTTAGAGATGACTCTACCTTCAGGTTGCCTGTTGGGTTGTAGACTTACTTGCTGTTGAAGATCTGTCAAATAGAGAGAGAAAGTCATAGGAACTGGGTTTTTTAATGAATTTTCAGTGGAAAAGCGGTGCTGTCGCTGCGCCGTCCCCCCACATGGAGCCAAAGTCCGTGTGTCCATCCAGATCCCCAGCCCTCCTGCTGCTCAACGCCATCCCCAACCTTCAGCAGACGAGCTCCTTGCTCCGCTGCTGACTTCAGCGATCGGCCCCGGGCGGCGGAGCTGCCAAACCCTTCTGCCCTTTCAAGGAGAGAGCTCCCATGGCTCAGCAGGGCTGCCACTTCATCCCAAAGGTCAGCGTGGGGAGCTGCTCCCGTGCCCCCAGTGTCATTACATTAAAAGGGCAGGAGCTCACCTACATCCTGCATTGTCAGGAAGATGCATTTTTGTAAACAGGCAAGAATGATCGCACTGAAACCCTCATTGTGTTTCTCTTCCCATGGATTTGTCCTGTTTTCCCCCAAACCCGTGCAAAATTTGAGCATCTGTGCTACCCTGTAGCAAGGAGGTTTGCAGCGCGGGCATCCGAGCGTCGAAGGACCCACGTGGGGAAAAAGCAGGCTGCGTCTTTGCTCGTGGAGAAGGTGAACAGGCAAATGGATCCTGGTGTTGTGGACCCTTTGTTGCACCGTGTGTGTTGGGTTGTGTCTTGCCATGGGTGTCGTGGTGTGGTGCCTGTCGCCCTGCGAGAGCCAAGGTGGGCTCATCAGGTGGGGTGGGAGGGAGCATTCTGGGTGGGAGCGGGTCCCCTCCAGGGTATCATGGGGCTGAGCAGGGCTCCAGGACCCGCTCCCATCCTGCATCCATTGGGATATGCTGGGATGAGCTCTCTGGGTCGCTGGGTGTTGCTGTCACAGTGTTGGGAACAGTTGGAGATTAGAGAGAGGCTGTTCTTTCTCCCTTCTCCCGGCCAACGTTCCCAGCCACCCAGTTGGAAATCACCCCTGAAGGTGTCTCCCTCTGCCCTGCCTGCATCTCTTCCCGCCTTTCCCGCTGCCAAGAAGTGCCATTTCCCAGCAGAAAGCCTTGTCCGGGGGAAGCTGTGGAGCACTGACAATGTCTCCCTCCCACTGGCACAGCCGGTGGCTGTGGGGCTGGCTGTGAGTGTTGCTGCTGGAAGCCACCGAAATGCGGGGATGGGAGCGCAGAAGCGCTTTTAGGGTTGACCATCTTGATGCCGTTGTTTTGCCAGTGCCGTGCCATGGCCGCACTAAGTCTCCCCGGACAGGAGAGCATTGGCCAAGCTCATTCCCAAGCCCCGAGCAGAGCTGGTTGAGCTTCGGCCCTGGGCTACCTTCGTCAGGAGGGTAGTCCAGGCAGCGATCCCAAACTAAGTCCTAAAAGGAACGTGCTTCATTGCTGCTCTTCCCTGCACCTCCCCAAGTCCCAAGCATGTCTGAGAAAAGAAAACCCTGTGTCCTCTCCAAAACCAGCTTTTCCAGCCCAGTTAACCCCTTGGGGACCTCCCGGCATTGCCACCTTGGGGGTAGATGGTTGCTGTTAAGACTTTGGTGGTTTGGGTCCGTCAAATCAGGCACTTGGAAAGCTGTAAGTGAGTGTGTAGTGTCTCCCCCAGAGGAGAGTAGTGTTTTGACACGGAATAGTATTTTGATACGGAGAAGGAAGCACCAACACATCCTTCTCTTCCTTTAGCAACATGGTGCCACCTGAAGGAGCCCAGCTCTGGAAACCTGTGCTCCCTGCGAGGCTTTCTGTGCCTTTCCCAAAGTTGCTCTCTTTTTCCCTCGCAGTGCAAGAAGAAGCACACGCTGGTTTGCCCCGACTTTGCCAAGAAAGGCGTCTGCCCCAGGGGTGCCCGGTGCAAGCTGCTGCACCCCCAGAAGAAGCGCCACCCAAGAGAGGCTGAAGATGGGGACCGCAGTGAGCCCCCCTCCAAGTGGAGACGGGTCTGGGAGGAGACGGGCAGGTAGGAAAGAGCAGAGGAAACTCTCTTTGCTGCTCTTAAACAGTTTTCCTCGCAGCCTGCTCTAGATGTTTCCTCTTCCAGGTGTGTGTGTGCTGGTTTATTTTAAGATGTTGCTGGTATGGGTCACAGTGGTGCCTTCCTGATAGAGCCACCACGGTCAATAGGGTTGGGCAGGGTCCGTGCTTGAGGGAGAGGTCCCCGGGCAGAGCTGATGGAGAGGAAGGAGAGGATAGCTTGCATCTCGCTACCCGATGTGTGCCGTTGGAGTGTGGGTATCTTGGCCCTCAGAAATGTGCCGCCCAGAGCTTCGGCACCTCCAGGTGTCTCCGAGGCTTTTGTAGACCTTCCTCCTGGGAGGTGGAGAAGCCCTGATGGAGACTCTACCACCAAAAGCGGGTACAGCTTATCCATAGTGCTGTGGGAAACTGGAAACCATCATCCCTCTTCCTCTCTCTTCCTCAAATCCACGGCGGAGAGCAGAGCTGAGCCCTCGGTGTGGCATGGAGGGGCTTGCTATCAGGGCTGGACTCACTGCCTGAAGAAGCAGAGATGGAGATGGACATGGAAATACAATAGGCTTTGTAAAGCCTTTTGATGCTGGGCTGGTTACTTGGTTAATCCTTGGAAGCTCTCTGAGCTCGCTCTGGGCAAAGACGATGCTTTTGGGTGCTGGGATGGAGCCCGCAGGCTGAGGGACACATTGGTCCTCGTCCCCACAGGGAGACAGATTTTCTTGAGCTTGGCACATCCTTGCCTTCCTCTGCCCTCATCCCCGAGCCCTGCCTGCAAAACGACTACATCCCAACGTAATTAAAATTAAAGCCAAATTGAAATTTGGCTTTAAAAGCCAAAATCTAAAAATCCTGATTAGCGGCAGGAGAAAATACCGGCTTGGATGCTTGGCTCCTCCATGGCTCTTTAGAGTGGGACGTGGGGGTGAGGGTGGGATGGAAACAGAGGGACGTGGGAGCTGTGCCGGTCTGGTCCATGCTCTTGCCTGGTCCTGGGCCTCATCCTGGCCCTGCCTTGTAAGGTAGCAGAGAGGGACGAGCAGTCAGGGGCCTCTCCGAACTTATCCCAGGTGACAGAAGAGCCTTGGAGTGACACCCAGCTCACATCCCCGGTGTGAACGAGGTGTAAAATAGCTCCTCGCTCTTATTAGGTAAGGAGGCATGAGTGCAGGGCTGGGCAGTGGGGAGGCACCCCCCTCCCATCCCAGGGCCGGCTCCTGGCATCCTCCATGGGGAAGGGAGCATGCCCGAGCTTGAAAGCTGCTCAGGGAGAGGTTTTTTTTTTCCTTTATTGGCACCATCATTGGAGATGTCGAACGAGCTGAAATGTCACGTTAGCTGGGCTCGGAGGGGAGTGGCAGGGCTGGGGCTGAGCCCAGCCC
>NW_008795557.1:289287-289689 GCF_000699145.1 Aptenodytes forsteri
AGTGGGGCTCGGAGGGGAGTGGCAGGGCTGGGGCTGAGCCAAGCCCAGCAGGGCATCACCGAGCCATCCCTACACCCTCCATCTCCCCTCTTCTCCACTCGCTCTGCCTAGCCGGCACCTGAAGGGGAGCCCAGCACCTCCGCGAGCATCTGAGAGCTGCAGGGAAGCACAGGGCAGGGAATCCAGCTGGGGAGTGAGAAACTCCGGCTGAATCCAAGCTGGCTCCCGGGAGACTGGAGATACGGAGCAGCCTGGGATGGAGCCCAGAGAGCCTCCATGTGCGGCTCCGGTGGTTCACCCCAGCCTCCTCCATTGCATGTTCTTTTGGACATGAGGAAAAATTTCTTTGCGGAAAGAGTAGTTAAACATTGGAACAGGCTGCCCAGGGAAGTGGTTGAGTCA
>NW_008795557.1:290450-309174 GCF_000699145.1 Aptenodytes forsteri
CTCGATGATCTTAGAGGTCTTTTCCAGCCTTAACGATTCTATGATTCTATGTGATGCCATGCCCAGCATTGCCAAGTGGAATCGTTTTATTTTTCCTTATTATTTTTTCCACGTGCCTCCTGCAGGAATGATCCAGCTCAGCTCCACGATGATGGGGAAATGCCTGGACCCTCCAGCGTGGAGCTAGAGGTGAAGTTTTGGAAAGAGGCAGACACCTCGCCAACCAGCTGGCTGCAAAAGCTGCCGTCCTTCATCTCCCTCCAGTCCTCAGCATCCCCCGGTGACCAGGGCTGCAAAGTGGAGAAGGACGAGGATGAGTCGGAGGACGAGCCAGGTAGGAAGCACTTGCTCTGCTTTTGCTCACGCGTGCTCCGAGCTGCTCTGATTCACTGAGCGGCAGAGTTATTCCCCCGCTGCTCTCCATGGGTTTTGGTGGGATCGGTGTTCCTCATGAGTCACCAAACCAGTTACGCTGGGAGCTCAAACTGGGATGGCAACTGGGATTTGCAACTCTGGTCACACAGGGGCACGAGCCCCTGGCTCTGCTCCCGAAACCACGCGGTAGGATTTTGTCCCCACCTTTTATCATCAGCTCCTTCCTTATGCTGTAAATTATCGGGTGATGAATCCAGTCTCGTTCCTGTGACGGACCCGCAGTGGTCCCCGGTAGGAGGGTGTTTCAGAGGGATGCAGTGATGCTGTGCCTCATCGCTAGACCTGCAGAAGGACCTCTGGACCGTCTCTGGACCATCCATCGCACATGTTTCCCGGTCTGAAATAGCTTCGAAGCTTTGAAATAAAGACATTCTTGGTGGGAGGTAGGATGGGGTGTTTGCAGATGGCAAGTTCGAAGGAAGAGCTGTCTGAGATGATCTGCTTTGCTCTTTTATTAAAAGGTGGGGGAAGAGGCTTTGGAAATCGGTAAAATTTTTGGAAAATGCAGTTTTAGGATGAGCAAAACTTCTTAGGAAGTCTGACACATGAGAGCAAACAGCTTCTGCCTCGACATTTTTTTGATTTTTGGAAAAGTTCAGGGAAATGTTTCAACTGTTTGAAACTGAACCGACTGTGGGAGAAAAAAGCAGGGGAAGATCGTTGAAGTGATGAGAAGAAACGTCTTGGTTTCTCTGCAAAGTGGCTCGTGGTGGAGGTTAGCTGCATTTCTGCTTCTCCAACATTTTCCTTGGTTCCTCCTCTCCTAATTCAGCTCCTACACTGGAAAATCCCGTAATCACCAGCAGCTCTGTGGGAAGGGACTGGACTTTGGGGCACTCTGGGGATGCGTCCGCAGGAGCAGAGGTGATGGAGATGGTGAGGCAGAGATTGTGCCTCGTCCTTCCCAGCGCTGGGTTGGAGGTTTTTGGCCGGATGATGCTTCACACTTTCTTTTTTATCTCCCATCCTTCGCTGGAGGGATGTGCAGCAGCTGCATCTCCTGAGCGCCGTCGCAGAAAGGGAGACAGCGTCTGGCTCAGAAATCAAAATATTTTGTGGCGGGGGGGGGGGGATACACACCCCCCTGATGAAATCCCCACCGCCAGCTCGGCTGGCACAAGATGTGGCTCAGTATGAACCGAAGGGCTGGAACATCCCTCCCTGTCTTTGATCCCCTGCCTCCTCTGACCGAGTGTGCAGGCAGAGCAGGATCCCACCGGGAGAAGGGATGAATTCAGCACCGAAAGGCGGGCTGGGGTGTTTGCCTGGTCATCCGTAAGCAGGTGCTGAGGATCTGCAAGGCTTTGCCTGGCTCGATCACGAAGCGCTTCGAGCCAGGGAGGGCTGAGATGCCTTAAGGCTGTCAGGAAGAAAATTTTCAGGATTAGCAACATATTCCTGAAGTCACAGGCGAGCGCATGCGCTGTCGAACCGCAGCGCAGTGGAGGCAGCGAGGGACCGTTCTGGCTGGGAAGGCTCCTCTCCGTGACGCGGGGTGAAGCACTCAGCTTCCCTTTCCAGGGATTTCTTCCCCCGCGTGCCTCCCTCCTTCCCTCTCCTTGGCCCTGGTTCAACTCCCTTTTGATCTCGGCAGTGGGGCCAGGGAAGCGTTCCCAAAGCAGCGGCTTAATCGGGTTTTTTTATCTCTGCAATGAAGACAGAGCAATTAATCCGCAGACAAGAAAGCTGTCGAAATGCCCTGGATTGCACTTGGCAGCCTGGAGTAACTCGGTCGAGAGGGCAGAGGCATCATCCTGGCAGCGAGGGCATCCTTCTCCTCTTAACTCTGGTTTGCACGTTCAGGGGAGGATAATTTCCAGGCGTTTTGGGTGGGAGGATGAGTAGAAGGAACTGGTTCAGTCCAGGGATGTTGGGAGGAAGGCTGTGGGGAGCTGGCAGGTACAGGGCTGGGGCGCACATCCCTCCGTGCTCCTTCGCCTTTGCCCGGGGAGCACATTGTGTTTGGAAAGCGGATGCTGGAGGATCCATAGGAAAGGAAAACCGGGCAGGAATTGCAGATGGCTGTAAAATCATCTGATGATGAAGCAGTTTCCTTGCCAAACGGATGCAGCAATCGCGCACAGTGAATCCGGGCGCGAGGATGCTTTTCGGTGCTCGAGTTTACCCATGCTCAGCGCTGGCGTGCGCTCGGTAATTGAAGTCTCGTCTCAACACACAAACGAAGGGGCTTGGGGGCACAGCAGCAGCCAGGGATCCCCATAATCTAACGGGACAGAAGGAGCCCTGGCCACTAACGAGCCATCATCCGAAGAGGTTGCTAAAGGACCAAAGGCTTCATGGTGGCCAAATCACCTTTAAGGCCAGGACTGGTGCTTGTGAGCTTGAGGTGCTGTTTTGAGCTAGGCGGGTGGTCAGGATGAGTCCTTGCGTAGCTCTAGGTAGAAGCTGGTGTCTGCCATGGAGTTTGGGGGTCTGCGCCTTCCCCGCTGCAGCCTTTGTACCAAGGATGATATTCAGTTTCTGCTTGTAAAGCCTGAAGGTGACACACAAATTGGCGGGGTAGTAAATAAGGACAGGTGATTATTACGGATTGAGCTGAATTGCTTGGTTAAACGGTCACAGTTTGAGAAAATGCCCTTTTAATACTGGTAAATGCAGGAGGAACCAAGAAAAACACCGGCGCCATGTGCGGGAGGGATGGAGCGGGGGTTTGGAGATGACCTTTAAGGACCAGCGTGGGCAACGGCATCAGCTTGCGGGGGCTCGGTGGGGGTCTGCAGCCTCTGGCCTTGGGATATAGAAAAAGGGGACCGGAAAGGAGTGATGTGGTCTGCATGCGTGGAGCGGAGCCCGCTGTCATCCTCCCGTGGGGAGGGTTCCCAACCTGCAAGAGGAGCCTTGTAATTTGGGGTCGGAGGAGTAATTTGAGGGCTCTGGTGCTTTCCGAGCATCCTCCGAAAAGCCCATTCGTGTGGCACGGGGAGAGCAAACCGCTTCCAGCCGAGCATCCCAGCTAGGAAGGGTGGGCTTGATGGCATCCCATCCTTCACCTCCTTGTGTTCTCCATCCATGAGGGCAGAGCCGGAGGAAACACAGGCTCCCCTACCCCTCCGACACCCGTTTCCAGGTAATGGGCTTTTCCATATTTCACCTTCCAGTTAAATAGCCTGCGCTGGAGCCTAACTGGCCTCCCTGCGCTAATTGTAAGCAAGCGCACCAATGCAAACCATTCCAATCGAGTGCTAATTTAATTAGAAAGCACCCATTTTAGTTAATTTGTTCGAGAAGATCACTGAAAACTCCTGGAGAGAACAGATGTTCCCCTCTCCCCCGATGAACATTCAGGGGTTTGTAAATGGCTCCACTCAGCCTTGTTTAGGAGAGAAAAGAGGATTTTATAGCTGCAAACGACCCTTTCTGTAAACATTTTACAGCTCTCTGCACGTTTGAGTGACGATAAACCCCTAGCAACTCGGCGGGCTGCAAATTTGCGACCATACGGCTATCATTTTATTGTCATATTTCACGGTCGTAACATTAATGGAAGATGCTCGCTACAGTCTTTTTTAACGGCTCCGCTGAGCACGCTCAAACGTTTTGGCTTTGGAGGAATTCGTGGAGGTGCAGCGCTTCTGGGTTTGTTTACAGCTTTCACTTCTGGAGGAATAACTTTGGAAGTGCAAATCTCCCCCCTTCTCTGCTGGGCTGGACCCGTGCTTGAGAGCCACCCCCAACGGGGCACGCAACTGCAGGGATGGGCAACCCCTTGGTGCTGGATCCTGGTCCAACCATCCCCAGCTCCTGGAATTTAAGAGAAAGCTGGTGCTGCCAGCCCTCCGCGTGGATGCGACTGGTCCCCCTCGGCTGCGCCGAGGGTCCCGTGGGGTCTCCATTGCCTGCAGATTCTCCTTTAATGCTGCTTCTCACACCAGCTCTTTGATCGAAAACTTATTTCAGCAGCCAGGTAGGGCAACCAACCCTTTTGATCGGTGTGAGACGGCGGCAGAAGATGCCCTGGAGCCTTCCAGAGAGCATCTGTGTGGTTGAGGATGGAGGGCTAGGACACAAGGGGGTTGTTCTGGGATAACAGGAGCCGGCATCCGCTGTCAGCTTTGACCCCGATGGGACTGAGTGCAGTTTGCTCCTCTTGGTAGGGTCATGGAGGAAATGTTTTTGTGGATAAAATACAGGGAACTGGTTTCTCTGTGTGGTCACAAACATCTCCTTGTACATCCTGTGCTCCAACCCCAACCGTCCTGGTGGCCTCCACTGAACTCGCTCCACTATGTCCATGTCCTTCTGTACTGGGGAGTCCGCAGAGCTCCAGGTGTGGTCTCGCAAGTGTCAGATATTTTCACATTGCTACCAAATTAGCCCGATCCTGAAAAGCACTGCTAATGAAGCATTTAGTGCAGACCTCAGTGCTGAATTCAGGCTTCTTCATGATAAATCTGAAGCCTTTTGTTTACCCGGGGGAACAATTTTTTATATAGTTTTCTTATATTGATCCATTATCCCTTGTGCACCTCCGTGGAGAATCTGGCTCATCTTCAGCCACCTTTAGGTAAGTGAAGACAGAGATTATTTGAACACAGTTGAAGGCAGTTGAAGACAGCAATTCCCCATTAGTCTTCTCCAGACAGAAACCCCCCAGTTCTGTCTCTTCCATCCCAGTTACCTTCAGGAGGCATCTGAGCCACCTTGGACTTCTCCGAGGATCTTGAGTCCTGGCTGGTGGGGAGCAGAGGTCTTGGCCTTCCTGGTGGGGCTTGTTGCCTCTTTTTGGAAAGACCTTGGCCATGATGAAGTCATGGGCCAATGGCTGCACCCGCAGCTGGTCCACCTCCATGGCTTCTTCTTTGTGTGGGACCACATCCATGGCCTCTTCTTCAGGTGGAGCCACCTCCATGGCCTCTGGATCTCCCATGACTTGGCTGAGGGAAGCTGTTCTGTCCCACACAGTCTTCCTAGTCTTTCTTCTCCTCCTCTATATATTCCTCCTCCAGGTTTCCTCCATTGACTTGTCATTGCCAGCACCTCCCTTCTGAGCAGGGTCCTGGTGGGTCTCCCCCACTGCTGGTGGGAGTGTTACGGCCAACTGTTGTCAGGCCTCTCTTGGAGAGTTGGTCACTGGAAAGGATCTCTCTTCCCCAGAGTCTGGCCTAGGTGCTGGAGGAGCTCTTTCCTGGGCCTCCCAACTTTTGAGGAACCTGCTTGAAGGTCTTGGTGCATCACCCAAAGGGTGGCAATAACTCCTTGACTCTGCTGTACCCCTGCTTGCTCCACGCCTCCTGGGTGCTCACAGCAGCAAGAAACTCGGCAAGCTGTGGAACCAGATCAGTGGACCATCTAATAAGGGCTGTGGGACAGTGGACGGTGAGGTGGCTTGTGACATCTCAGGGCTGCTGCGATGTGTGTCTGGCTTGGTCACCCACCAGGTTGGGAAGAGTGAGGGGGCCGATGGGCTGAGGGCTGCTTTGCCTCGGGTTATTCCCATGTGGCCTTTTGCTTGCGGAGAGCCAGGGGGCTCCGCAGGGCTGCTTCTGGTCCCCTCATGGGTCCCTCGGGCAGATCAGACTGATGGGAGATGGTTGCAGATCATCTGAGATCTTCAGTCACAGTAATTTTAGCCTCTGCAGGCAAGAGCAGCAACTGAAATCTTTATGCAGGAACAGGGGTTTTTGCAGGATAGTGGTGTTTGACCTCTGCGTGCCTCAATTTCCCCATTTGCCATATTCTCCTAACTAGCAAGAGCTCTGAAGCTTTATTGGCGGTTTGTGGGTGGCTCGGGGAGCTGCAGGGTGGAAGCATCTGAGAGGGCTGCGGGGGAGCCAGGGATGAGTTTAGGCATGAAAGGAGCAGATAGGCCATCTCCTTTGTGTTTTGGGGCAGCTATGTGATCTCCACGTGGGCGTGTGGCTGCCAGGGTGCTGCATCCGTGTGCCGAAGCCAAGGCTGTTGCACGTCACATGCCATCTGCTTGCTGATGTGGCGGAGGTGTTGCGGCGGAGCGAGCTGGTGCCCTGTGGGGCCCCGTGACGGAGGTCTGCTAGAGCAGATGCCACAAAGGCTTCTGCCACGAGAGCTTCTCCCTCTCCTCAGGTTCCTCCACTGGCCCCTCATTCTGCTCCGGCGGCCGACTGACTCAGGATCCATGTGGCAGGACCTTTTCCTCAGTCCCTGTGGAGATGCCACCAGTGTGTACAGGATGACCACGCCGCAGTCATCTTCCTTCCCCTGCAGCCCTGGGCCATTTTCAGGTCCAAGTCTAACCCTTAGCATCATAGGGTGGAAGGGACCTGGGGACATCATCGAGTCCGACCTCCTGCTTAAACCTGTCCAACCTCAACAATAAGGTCCAGCTCATCATGCCTCTGCTGGTGATGGCTGGGAAGTCAAAGACACACGGCCAGGGATGTGTCCCTTAGCAGAACCTCTTAGGAGGCAGGTAGGAGATGGCCCTGCCTCCCCAGCAGGTGGAGGCACTTCAATGGTCATGGTGAGAGCTCACGGGAGTTATAGGACTTCCCAGATCCTCAGCAGATGATACCAAGGGGACAAAGACAAGCTAAGGAGAGGAAGGGCAGCAGGACACCAAGCCCTGAAGTCTGCAGGGAAAGGAAAAGGGAGTTAGGAGGGTGCTTGGTGTACCTTGTTGTCCTTAAATCAGCCTTCCCACCACTGCCTTCCCCTGAGGTCTTCTGCTTTCATAGGATAAATTAGCAGGGTCCAGACAGGGAGCAGGAAATCTTCATCTTCCTTCCTGATGGTACTCATGAACCCTCCCTGCCTCATGGCTCATCAGCCAGGAGGGCTCTGGGACAGCGTGGACCTTGGTGGTACCTTCACAGCTCTTCTCCTGGCACTTGGCAGATCTTTCTTGTAATGGAGAGGATGATCCATGCACCTGGCAGGTGGTGATGGGATGCTCCTGTGATCTCTTCCTCGCCTTTGCTGTGTTATCCCGCTGCAGGTGGATGCTTCCCTCGCCAGCCCCTCAGCCGACGCACACTCCGTGGGACGGAGAGTTTAATTAGAGAGCATCAAAACTCTTTCATAACTGAATTAACAAACCTCTAATAGAATTCCTTTTTCTAGTGCAAAAATCTGTCGAGCTGCAGGTAGCGGGCTGCACCCATCCCTCGAGCAGGACAACGCTAATTGGTTTCCTTTTAATGGGCCGGATCTGCTCGGGTCGTTAGCAATTGCATCTTCTCCTCCTGAGTCAGCAGGTTCTTGTGGGTTTGGGGGCTGTTTGGTGGGGGTCCCTGCAGTGGGGGAGGTTTAGGTTGCTTTCATCCACCCTGGATACTGGTTTCAGACATCTTCTTGGTCATGGGTGCTTCCTTCCCAGCCCACAGATAGACGGGCTGGTACTCAGGCTGGTGGACCTCAGCGGGGGAGGACTCCCTGGTGGACCTTGCCCATCCTTCTGCAGCGATGCCTTATATCTGGCAGCCCTTGCCTCCATCCCTCCGTCCCCTCCATCTCCATCCCCTACTAAAGCCCTGATCCTGCTGCAGGACACCATCAGGCTTGGGGTACCATCAGGCTTTGGGGTGCTGCAGATAACATGGGTCTTGTTGAAGGCTGGGGTTGGATCTCCTCGTGTCTTGGTGGCTCTGAGAAGGTCCAAAAGTCAGAAACTTCACTGCCGTTTAATTTCCTTATTGCAAAGTGGCCAATTTAGTTGAAACTTCCAGTAAACCCCATGAGTGCTGTGACTTTTTCTAATTGGGCTCTCGCTCTGAATCAGAATCATCGTTTCTTATCCCACAAAAGGCCGCCGAAAATACTCTTCTCTGATTTACTTTCTGCCTGGACCAAGCCGCCTGCACGTTTCTAATCCTCTTCCCTTATCGATTTGCAGGCGACTTTCAGACCTGCCAAGTCTCACTCCTTTGCCAGGACTGAGATCTGCTTCTTCCATATTAATTTTTTACCCATTTTTTAGGGTCTTTTCTGCCTGTGAGGGAGGGTCTGGAGACCAGGGCTTTTAGACTTTGCTCAGGATTTCTGAAGACCCCTCTTGTGCAGCCCCGCAGCCTTCCGAGATGGTGAAATCCTCTCTTCTTCCAGATAAGCTTCAGCTCACCACTAAAGGACAGACGTGGTGTTCACCATACGTCATCATGGCCATGTCAACGTGTACCTCCAGACCACCAAGCATCTCTGCCATGCCCGCAACCCAACGAAACCCCTCTCCCACCGCTGCAGCTCGTGGCTGGTTTGCTGGCTGCTTTTTTCCTCCAAAAAGAAGGAATTAAGGAGAAGAGACACGGAAAGGGCATCCCGTCACAGATGTCTTGCTCTGCAAGCATGGCAGGAGATGGGCACTGCTGGGCAGTGGCAGGACATCTCCCCCAGCACTTCCCCGCTTCAAACATCCCGATTGGGAAGGAAAAAAACATCTGAGCACTTTTCCTTCAGGACAAAGCTTCTTCCAACATCCCAGCCTTGATATTTCCCTCTTGAGGGGCAGAAGGTTTAGGCGGAACAGCAGCAGGGTGAGTTTTTGGTGCGGGTTGTCTCACCGGATGGATTTAGTGCAAGATCGAGCCAAGGAGATCCAGCCCCCCCATGTGAAAAATCATTTGCGGAAAATTCTGGGGCTTAGCTCTTGCCGCTGGCCTTTCCATCCCACCTTTTGTTCTTGGTTTTATTAAAAAATAATAATAATTTTAATTTATTAAAAAAAGGCATCTCCCAGCCTAAATTCCTCCAAGAGCTGACTCAGCCGAGCGCTTTCGCTGCAAAAGAAAAAGCAGTTTCCAGGGAAGATTCAGCCTCTGGGCTCCCCCAAAGCGGCCAGGAAGGGGTTAAGGGATATTTTTCCATTGGGAATGGGGGGAAAAAAGTGTGTGTGGAGTTTGGGGGATTTCTCCTCGTGGTGTTAAACATCGAGCATCCGTCAGGGAGATGCTGGGATGCATCTCGGTGCTCCGAGCCATCGGGTGGAAACTTTTGCATCCCCTTTGCTGTATTAATAGCCAGAGCACTGGCTGGCTGGCCGTTAAAATTCCTGCTAATTGCAGCCACCTGATTGCTACCTTTGGGAAATGGGATTATTTTTTTTTATTTGGGGCCGTTTCACACCGGGTCAGCTCTCGGGGAGGAGCGGGGCGGCTGCGGGTATCGCGTGAAGCCCCTTCCCAGAGCCTGGCTGGATGCAGGAGAGGATAAAACCCCCCCGGCAGCATCGGGAGAGCGATGGAGACCAAACATCCCGTCGGGCTGGAAGTTGGTTGGGAAGGGAAAACATCAACATAACCGGCTTTCCCTCCGGCAAAGTTTTTTATAGCCGGATGGTGGAGTTTGGAAAGCTGCAAGCGAGCCGTCTTCCCCTGCATCCCCTGGCTTTGGGGCTTGGGCATCTTCCACCCGTGATGTGGGGCATCTCCAAGCTGCCTCCCACTCTCACAGCTTGGGGAGAAAAGCGATTTTTAAACCCTCAGCGATCAGGAGCGGTGGGCAGGGGGAGGATTTGGGGACAAAGACCAGACCGACCTCCTTTTATCCCCCATCCAAGGGGATTTCCCACCTTTAAATCCCTTTAAATCCCCCTGTATCAGCATCTGGATGAAACGAATTTTGTTTTAACTTTCCCGTCGGGTGCAGCTGGAGCCGCTCGGCTCAGCGGCGTCTGGGGGAAGGCCAGGTTTTATTGAAAAATATAATGGTGCCACCTGAAGCGTGATTTACTGCTCTGTCCACTCCTCAGACTTGATAATATATTTCTATTAGATTTCCTTCTTTTCCCTCCCTTCTCCTTGTGAAGAGTGGCAAGTTTCTCCATCTGCCTGACACCTTCTTAGGCTTAGGCAAAATAAATGTTGATTTTCATCAGGAGGAAGAGCGCTGGAAGTCCTAATTCTCCGGCGAGGCTGACAAGCTCAGCAAAAGCCGCCCGGCTTTCGACGGAGAGCTCGTGATCCAGCCCCGGTTCTTCTCTTTGGAAGCAGTTCAATCATCGTAATGAAAAAGGGGTTTCTTAGCCCGGCTTTCGCTAACTAGAAATTATATACCTGGTTCCTGGAAGATGGATTGTGTGGCTGCCGAAATGCAGAGAAGAAAGCGGGGGGAGAGAGTGAAGGCGCGCGAGATGCGACCCAAGATTGATCACGCCATTTGCAGGATCTCCCATGCACAAAAGCGGAAAATATATTTTCGTTTGCCGGGGTGGGTTAAGCGACACCCCCGTTTTCGCCAGGTTTTCCCCCCCCCGCCCCCAGGGCTTTCGTGGTAGCCACCCCCAGGGCTTTCGTGGCAGGGCGTTTTGGGATGCGGCGTTTGCCTGTCCCCGGCTGCTCCCCATGGGGTGAAGGATCCACTGCTCCGTCCTTTCCAGGAGCAGCGTCTCCCTCCATCCGAGGTGAGCAACTGGACCGGTTTAGTCCTTTTACAACCTATTTTGGTTTCATTTCCTTTTTGCCGCCCTCGATTTTTTGAGGGATACATTTGAAATCAGGCGGGGATACTCTGAAAGCATCTCGGCTCCGTGCAACCCCGTATCGAAGTCGGGAAGCTGATTACGGTCGATTTAAAAATCACCTTTTTTTTTTTCTCTCCCCCAAAAAAAGAAATCTATATTTCTACTTCTGTAATCATATTTGCTTTGAATTGCGTGGGTTTCGTGCCGCTGCGTGGGTATTAGCTAATGAAGTTTCCTCGGGGGGAATTGAGACGTTTCCACCGTTCTTGTTGGACCAGGGCCGCAGTCGCTGGCGGGGCAGGAAAGAGGAGATGCTGATTTTGACCCCTTGAGGTCGATGGGCAGCGGCTCTGCTGGACCCTAATTACAGCAGATTTGGAAATCCCAGGCTGGGAAAACCATCTGGCTCGATGCAAAAGGGATACTTGGGGTCAGCTGGAAAATTAGGTGGGCGGTCAGAGGCCAAGCGGGGTGCAATGGGCGTCTGCTCGGTGTTGCCGTTTCCCCGACGCCGAATTTGGCTGTGTCGCTGGTGACTAATAGCCGAGTCCGTCGTGGCTGCTGTGCAGCCCTCTGATGTATGGGTGTTATATTAAGGGTGGAAAGGTGCTAAATGAGCCCTCTTTATTTTACATAAATTAGCTCAAAAGCTATGTATCACTGCCACGGCAGCTTAGACTCTGAGCAAGTTTGTTTACCCAGGTTTAAAAGGAAAGAACTCTCGGTGGCTCCCCGTTGTCGGATGCTGCTTGGGGTTCCTCACCCCTCCTGCCTCCCCTGCCCCGAAACCTTCTCCTTTGGGCTTTCAAGGCTGCTCAAAGGTGCCCATGGTCCCACCTCTGCGTTGGGCATCATCGTTGGGAAGCGGGATGTGGCGGGGAGCGCCGACGCTGGGTTTTTGCAGAAACGTGGGCAAGTCGTGTGCCGCTCATCCAGAACATCGGCATCTGGATGGGGTTTGGGCTGGATTCCCTCCAGCTCCTCCATGATCTTCTCCACCTCTAGTAATACCAAGTGAAAGGGGACTTTTCCCACTAGACGTCATCGCTCAACAAGCTGTGGGTCCTTTTTTCTGGGAAACCTCCTCCTTTTCCCATCCGCATTCATCTCAGTGTCTTCTCCTTGCCCAAGTGGCCACCACGCTGCTGCCCACCCCTCATTCTGGCAGGGAAAACCCTGTAACCACCTCTCCGCACCTTTCAGGGAGGGAAAATAGGAGAAAGTCTGCGGAAAGGCATGTCCAGCATTGTGGTTGAAATGGAGGAGGACTTCACGCCATCCGCCCTGGTCCGTGGGATGTGCCTGGACTCGTCCTGCAAAGAGATCACCTCCCGGAGGCACTTCATGGGGTTTTGGCTTTCTACGAGCATCTGGGACCCTCTTTGAGGGAGGCACAGTGCTCCAGCAAGCAGAAGTCATCGCCTGGAGCATCTTGGGTGGGGGGGGGGATGCTGGGGGTAGCTGAAAACCAAAAAACCTTTCGCCCTGTAAATCTTTGCATCCTTTGACGTGGCCGAGATGCTGAAAAGCCTCATCTGAGACCTGGGACCTGGGACCTGGCCAACATCTGCTCGATGGCAGCAGCCGCTCAGGAGCCTTGCCCATTGCGTTGGACTTGCCCAGGTTGAACCCCCAAACCCCATCTCATCCAGCCCCATGGCTTTCCAGGCAGCAGTGATTTATCACAGGCTTTTTATTGTGGGGCAGTGAAATCCCATCAGCTCCGCGGCCCTGAATCCCCGGGTGCTTTTTGGTCCTCGTTTGTCCCTCCGCTGCCTCTTAATCGGCGATTAGCGGGTTGGCTCCCTGTCCCAGGTCACCCCAGGGTCCTCAGGACAGCAGAGCTGTCCCCAAACCTTTCACCAGCATGACCAGAGCACCGAGCATGAGTTAACCTCTTGCTTGCCAGTGCTCTGCTCCTGCCTGCTCCAGCCCAGCCCCAAAGCAGGTTGTGATGCTCACCCTGTGCTGCAATTTGAAGGTTTGGCTACTTTTTATTTTCTTTTTCACCCGTAACTTGGGGAGTTTGTAGCAGACTTGCTGCTCTGCGGTGGGAAGGGGCCTGCGAGCGCCTCCGTCCCGTGCCGCTTGCGGGGGGGCTGAGGATGCTTGGGGATTTGGGGAACCAGCCGGCTCCACCCCGGCCACGGCCAAGGGGGACATCAGCTCTGGGCTTGCAGGGAGACACGTCCCCACCCCAAAGGGACCGACTCTGCACCAAAAGGCTGGGGAAAGGGCCACGGGGCAGCAAGTCCAGGCTGAGCACTGCACTGGGGACACATGTGTCCCCACCAGCGGGCTGGCAGGGCAGTGGGGGAGCCACGACCATCGCTGTGGGCTTCAGGGTGGGAGGCACGGGATGCAATTAGGTGGGCTCGTTTCTTTTTCTCTGTTTGCTCACTAATTAATCCTTCTCGTTGGCGGCACCGTGCCCTCTGGGGCAGCTTTTACTCCCTTTTCCCACCGTTAAAGCATGAAGCGCCGGGGCTGTGGGAGCAGCAAAGGAGCGTGGGATGCTCCTGCGCCTGCATCCCGAGGGATTTCCGAGGCGACCCGAGCCAACCTGGATGACTTTCTCCTCTTTTCTTCCTTTCTGCTCCCAGGCAGCACCAAATGGAAGAGGATTTTGCCGCCGGCATCCTCGCGGGACTCTGAAAACACCCGTCTGGAGGAGGGCGGCAGAGGTGAGGCCGGTGGGTGCTATCGGGATCGGGTGCTGCCGGGGCGGAGGACCACCCGCATCCCCGGTGCCCGTGCCCATCTCCGGTGCGTTAACCCACCACTACCAGGCAAGGAGAAGCCCGGGGGTATCCAGACACGTGTCACCCACCTCCCACCATCACCTTTTCCTTTCCTCCCTCCAGGCAAACGGCTGCAGATCAAACCTCGTCTATGAGCAAGACCCGACCCCGCGGCAGCCGACCAGCTCAGGAACCGCAGAGCCGGGCACGACCTGGCACGTACCTCAGGACGCCGCGGCCGGACGCGGCACCCCCTTCTCGTCTTGCTTTTCCGGGACATCATTTTGGCAAGGAGCCGGGTGGCAGCGTGGGGAAGCACCACCCATTCCTGCTGGGAAGCGGCTTTGTTTGAAATTTTTTAATTTGTCAATAAATTATCTTTTCAGCTGGTTTATTGAAGGCGAACCCTGCCGCCAGGCTCCTTGGATGCTTGCGGGACTGGGAAGAGGCTCCCATCCCCATCGGTCCTCCCGCAGATCGTGGCTCTGCTGCTGTCCTGGACACGAGGTGACACAGGGACCTGAGGAGCTTAATGCCATCACCCGACGTGCCCGCATCCAGGTCAGCCACTATATTTGGGACAAGCGTGGCCGGTGGTCGCAAGTCACCGTGCCGGGATGTAACGGGGCGTAAAGCCCCTGCACGGCTCAGCCCCGATCTCTCCGTGCCAAGAGCCCACCTGCATCCATCCCGCTCCATCCCCTTGGTTTTGGGAGATTTCTTGGAGCCGAGCCGTGTGCTGAGAGCATCCCTAGTTGGAAACATGTGCTGGGAACAGCATTGAGCTCACGTCAAATGCTCCTACAGCACATCGGGATCTCCCATGGCTGGTTGCACCCTGACCCCCACCTCTCCCCCCAATCCAGCGGGGGTTTGGTCTCCCTTGGGAGACCCAAACCAGCTCTTTCAGGGTTTTTTGGGGGTCACTCCAAATCCAGGCAGGAGCAAAACACGGGGGGAGTATTGTGCCGAGCCAAGTGCTGCCAGCTGTGCAGCTGCTGGCGCGATGGGCTTTTGCATTTGTGGGTACAATTTCCAGGGGGATTTTGGGGTGGCGGATGCTGTTCCCCCACATGGATGCGACTTTGGGGGCAGCTGCAGGATCCCCCCTTGCCAAGAGGTGCCGAGAGCCGGGGGCAGCCCTGCGGGGCAGCCAGATTTGTCCATCCACTGCCCCTCAATCGCAGCACCTTCAGGCAAAGCCCTGCGGGGAAAAGGCATCAGCAGGGATGTGGGTGAGCGCTGGGGCTCCCTGGGGACCCAGCACCCAGGTGCGCTTGGCGGTGGGGTGGGCGACGGAGCCACCACGATGCCGTGGGCTCGGGTGCACCGCGGCTCCGGCAAGGGGCTGACGGCTACGGTTTCGCCCCCCGCAACTGGGCGGCGTGGGTCCCCAGGGGGGTTTCCCTTCCCCAGGTGACCCCCACGGAGGGGTCTCGTTATCACCCCACGTCTACAGGCTGGGATGCTCCCCCCTGCCCGGCTCGTGGTGGGGGATTTATCGCCTGGCTCGGGTGACTCGGGGCATGGCATGCCACCAAAGGCTCGATGTCATTAATGCCTGTCACCTCCCTGGGCTCCTGTTTAAGGATGCTGCCGGCAGCTGGGGGGGGGGGGGTTGGTTTAGTGCCACTTGGAGACCAGTTTGGGATGGCCGCAAGCCATTGCGAGGACCAGTGGGTCCCCCCCGGCGCTGCACTCATACCCCAGTGTGTGTACAGCGAGCTGTTTTTTTAATAAAAACTTCATCGTCTCCACCGATACTAAATGTCTTTTATTAACCCGTGTGTTTTGATATGTAAATAAAGAGTTTCTTCCCCGGGATGCCCGGTCGGAGCGTGGCTTTGCTCTTTTTTTCAGCGATACTGCACAAACATCCCCTCGAGGAGCTGCTAACGCTGGCGGAGGGGCTGCTCTGCATCCCAAATCTTTCAAGCTTTTTAATTATTACAACTTTTTCCCCCCTTACCCAGAAAGGCTGTTTCTTCACGTGATCGTTTCCTAAAAAAAAAAAAAACCAAAACCCTACATTCACTAAAAATCGCCCCAGAGGAGACGATGATGCTGCGGGTCCCCAGGGATGGCCGATGCGGGGTGATGGTGGCCGGGAGCTTCGGTGCTTCCCATGGCCGTGGCTCCCTAACGAGCAGGCTAACGGGGATTAAGGCTCGCGCTGCACTAATTAAGCGAGGCAATGAGTAGCTCGCTGAGAGCCGCGGCTCTGCCACCCACCGGCGCCGCTGCTCCCTTCCCGGGGAGGATTGTAATTTATTGCCGGCTGTTGTTAAAGCACTGCTTGGGGGTGATTAATTTCCGAGTAGGGATAAACGCGGCCCCTGGAGAGGTGTCGCTGAACCCTGGTGGGTTCCCCCCCCCTGCTGCCAGCAGCCACGACGGGTGATGGGCCCCAGTTGGGGGGGTTTATCCATCCTCCCCATGAAGCTGGGGATGCTGCGGTGGTGGGCGCATAGCTGGGCCCTGGGACGTGCCCTGGGGGTGCCTTGGCCGGAGGGGTGGCACGGGGCGGCGTTTCTGGGGGGCACCGTAAACATTTCCTGGAAAACCCTCCTGCGGCGGGTGCTGCCGGCACAGCTCTTGGTCCCCTGCTGGGGAAGCAGGTGCCGGGCTAGCATCACCCACCGGCTCACTTTTCTGCCTGTGATCAGGGTGGCTGTCCCCTGCCCTCCTCCTCCTCCTCCTCCTCCTCCTCCTCCTCCTCGATGCCCATAGCTGCTCCCACCGTGGGCATCAGCCTCTTTGCACGATTTTCCCCCCTCCCAAAATAATTTCCGACCCTTCTCTGCGCAGCAACACCTGGATTCGTGCTGCGGATGCTGGTGGAGCATCACCGAGATGGTACCACCAGCTCATGGGGTGCGTCATGGTGGACACCACCCTCACTGTGGGTTGATGTCCCCACGAGGGCTCCCCAGGCCAGTAGCACCCCAGAGTGGGTGCTGTGCACCATCACCCCATCGTCAACCAACTGGGGAAACTGAGGCAGCACCCACCCAGGCACCCAGCCCCGCTCGAAGGGTTGAAGGGGCATACGAGCTGCCAGCTCTAAAAGCAAAAGGTGACGCCATCCCACCGCCATCCTGTGGCCACCAACTTGGTTATGTCACTCGACCGCCTGCGAGTAAACTTAGATGACCGGCCCCGGTGTTTGGCGTGGCGGGGAGGGCTGGGGACATGCCACGGGGCCCGGCCCCGCTCCCCCGGCCGTGTCACTGTACCCGGCCACCCCGCTAAAAATACCCGAGGGGGGTGTCGCAGGTGAGTGACGGCCCCGTTGGAGCCCGGCCCGTTCCTAATCCCTTCGTGGCTCCTGTCCCATCGTGGGTGGCAGCTGCTGATGGGGGCCGGGTGCCCCCAAGGTGAGAGCAGCTTCGGGGAGGAACGTGGTGCCAGGGGTAGGGAGGTGGCACCGCATCCTGGACCCCCCCCTTTCCCCGTGCGAGACCCCGACGTCCCACTGCACAGGGACACCAAAGCTGCGTTCGGGGTCACACAATTAAGCAAATAGGGGTTAAAAACACCCCGTGAAAAGGGTTTTTTTTGTTGCAAAAACATCGAGCCGCCCTTTTTGTCCCCTTCTCTGCCCCCCCACCCCAAGTTGAGGGGGAGGTCCCATTGTCTGGGACAAATGGGACACGTTGTCTGGGACGTTGTCTGGGACAAACCCCTGCCCAAGTTTGGGGTCTGCAATATGGGATATGTGTCCCGGGCTATCCAATATGGGATAACCTCCAGCATCGCCGGGGTCCCAGGGGACACACATGGGGTTTTCTCTGCTTGCAACCGTGACCCTTTCTGGGGGGGACAACCCCCCTTGTCTGTCCCGACTCAATTTTACCTTGATAGGAGGAGAAAGACGGGGAAGGGGACAACAAGCACCCCAAACCCTCCAGAGGCCGGATCCAGTAAAAGAAATTATGTGGGGTTTTAATTGTTGGGGATGCGGTGGGATAAAGGGTTTTCTTCAAAAAAAAAAAAGAAAGCTTTTTTTTGGTCAATTAGCACCTGGGGAGGGTGGCGTCTCCTGTCCCCAAGTCCCTGAGTGGGGATGGCCATCAGCTGGGCGAGGGGACCGTCATCCACATCCCGTGGAGCTGCCTGTGGGGTGCAGCGGGGCAGGATGCGGCCAGGCCGGGACGTGGTCCGGGCTGCACCTGCAGGGCGCTGGGGACGATCCTGGGCCCCGAGGGGGATTGCTGCGTGGTGGGTGGGTATTGATAGCCTCTGTGGGATGAAACCGGTCCCCCCTCGGGGTTAGGTGGGACAACTTGACGGCGACTTCCCCGTGCCTCAGTTTCCCTCAAACACCTTGGTGCGGGGAACATCTGTGCCTGCAGCTGGGACCAGGCTGCTGTGTGCCCCATCCCTGGCCTCGGTGCACGTCCCCATCCTAACCCCGACCCCCCCAGCGCTGACCGTGACCCCACCGGTGTTAACCCCGACTCTCGTCCGGGCGCCCCAAACATCCTCATCCCTCCCGTGCTGCAGCTGCAGCAGCCACGAGGTGGCAGGGCTCAGAGCAGCACGGCCGCATCCAGGCCAGGGCCTCATCCTGCAGTGGGCTGAGCACCCCGTTGCCGCCTGACCAGCTACCGCTCGGTGCCGGTGACTCCTTTTCCATGTGCTGGGGTGGCGGTCCTCGTCTTCGAGCCGGTGACGCTCCTCGTCGCGTGCCAGGTGCAAATGTCACCTCCTGTGGCACGAAGCCAGAGGCAACGGTGAAACTGGTCCGGCTCCGGTGGCGCACGCGGAGCCAGCCCCGGTGCACGTGGCTGCTCCCCGACCACCAAAGGCTTGTGGGAACATCAAAAAAAAAAAAAAAAGTCCTTAAAAAATCTGAAAAACACGTATTTCTTTCTGCGAGGCTGGCGAGCCCTCCCCATGCCCTGGGAAGGATGCTGGGCTGCTCCCGCCTGGGAAAAACAAGGTGGGGAAGGGGCTGCACCCCGATGTCAGGCCTGGCACCCGCAGGGGCGCGGGAGGCCGTGGTCCCTCAGCGAGGTGGCGGGAAACCTGTTTTGGGGTCAATAGTCCCCGTTCTGGGTTCTTCCCCATCTCTTGGGGAGGAAATTACAATTTCTTTTCTATTTTTCCTCACTCCTTGCTCGGCCCGGCTTGGGCCCGGGGTGGTTGGCGG
>NW_008795557.1:310459-311324 GCF_000699145.1 Aptenodytes forsteri
CCCCCCGGTCCCTCCATGGACTGAGATGGCCTCGGAGCTGGCCATGAGCGCGGAGCTGCCCACCAGCCCCCTCGCCATCGAATACGTGAACGATTTCGACCTGATGAAGTTCGAGGTGAAGAAGGAACCGGCGGAGGCGGAGCGGCTGTGCCACCGTCTGCCCGCCGGTTCCCTCTCCTCCACCCCGCTCAGCACGCCCTGCTCCTCCGTGCCTTCCTCGCCCAGCTTCTGCGCTCCCAGTCCCGGTGGGCAACCGGCCCCCGGTCCCCCAACTACCACCGCCGCCTCCCTGGGCTCCAAACCGCAGCTGGAGGAGCTGTATTGGATGTCGGGTTACCAGCATCACCTCAATCCCGAAGCTCTCAACCTGACGCCGGAGGACGCGGTGGAGGCGTTGATCGGTGCCCCACACCATCACCATCATCACCATCAAGGTTACGAGCCTTTCCGACCTCAGCCCTTCGGTGGCGAGGAGCTACCGCCGGCCGCCCATCACCATCCCGGCCATCACCATCATCATCATCACCACCTGCGCTTGGAGGACCGCTTCTCCGACGATCAGTTGGTGAGTATGTCGGTACGGGAGCTGAACCGGCAGCTGCGGGGCTTCAGCAAGGAGGAGGTGATCCGCCTCAAGCAGAAGAGGAGGACCTTGAAGAACCGAGGCTACGCTCAGTCTTGCCGTTACAAGCGGGTCCAGCAACGGCACATCTTGGAGAACGAGAAATGCCAACTCCAGAGCCAGGTGGAGCAGCTCAAGCAGGAGGTGACCCGCTTGGCCAAGGAAAGGGATCTGTACAAAGAAAAATACGAGAAGTTAGCCGGCCGGGGCTTCCCAAGGGAGCCCTCCCCAGCCACCGCCCCC
>NW_008795557.1:311998-313576 GCF_000699145.1 Aptenodytes forsteri
AAAAAAAAAAATACACGAGTCTTAAAAGTTTGTATGTAATAGCATGCAAATAATATCCGAGTTAATTTAACGATGTTGGGAAGAAGCCGAATGCACTATATACAGGAAACAATTGGGTTAAATAATACTGTTTTATAGAGATTTAAAATTATCTATGCTCTTAAAAATAGCGGTGGTGGGGGGAGAGGTAACAATTCTAGGGTGACCTGAAAGGCAATATAGTAATATATGGACTGCAAACGGTTGGCTGCTATCTCACTATGCACCAGATTTATTTATTAACCCTCGGGAAACGGAATATTATTTTAACCTCGATGTTGAAAGAAGGAAAGAAAAATGCACATTATTTCTTGCGCAAAAAAAAACCCCAAAACAACAACAAACCAACAAAAACCACAAAACCAAACCATAATAATTCGTGCAATTGTGCTTGGAGCGAAAGCGGGGCCGATCCTGCGCGGAGGAGCGGGGTTTTTTTGGGTTTGTTTTTTTTTTTAAACAAGTTGCTTATTTAAAAAAGAAAAACTATTAAAAAAAAAAATTAATCTTGGGGAAAACACAAGGGTCTTGTGGACAGAGCGAGCTTGGGAGCCTGGTGCATTTTAGGTACTGATCGTGCGAAGCGTTTTTAACGACCTGTTGTTTCGATTTGTGACGGTTTTAACGATGTTGCATCAAGATAAAAACTTATATTCAACTAGAGCCTGGGTCGGGTTTTCTCTCAACCGGGGGGTCCCGCAGCATCACCTTTTCGTTTTGGGGTTTGCTTCTTCTTCCTTCCGAGTCCCGGTACCGATGGAAAACCCTCCCCGAGCTCCCGCCGGGCGAGGGGTCGAGGCGTGGGGGGCTCGCAGGGATGGATCCGGCGTTGACCATCACTTGTGAGCCGGGGACCACCATCGGCTCTGCCCCACCGAACTCTGGCTTTTTGCTTTTCCTGCCTCTTTATTTTACTTTTTTTTTTTCCCCAGCCGGGTACTGTGGGGTTGTTTTTTTTTTTTTCCCCAAGGTGCCCCGGACACCTTCGTCCCCGCGGCCGCTGAAAAGTCACCTTCATCTCAGTCCGGATCCCAGTTTGGTCCCAGCTTGTCCGACACCGCCCCGATGAGCCGCTGCCTTGATTTTAAACAGTAATAAATGATTTTTCTTTCCCCTTTTGGCTTCTCCCTTTTGAGTTTTTTAGTTAAGGGAGGGGGGGGGAGAAAAAAGAAAAAGACCCAAAGCAAAACACACACCTTCCCTAAAGGAAAGCTTTAGGGTTGGTGTTTTTACAAATGTTTTGGGGGTTTTTTTTTTCAGGACCGTCTGCAGGGATGTGTGTTCCCCGGCAGCTCTGCTCCGCGCCGCTGGGAAGCCCGAGCACGGTTGCCCCGCTCGCAGCTTTCCCCGGCCGTGCCGGGCTCAGCGGGACAATTTGCAACGCAGCCCTTGGTCCAACATATTTCTGAGTATTTTATATATATTTTTTTATATAGAGAGATATATATTATTTTTTTCCTTCTATATTTTTGCACAGGCTCAGCCCCAGCCCCTCCCCAGCCGGGAGCTGCCCCGGCACGCTGGCTGCGGTGTGTTTCC
>NW_008795557.1:313650-325888 GCF_000699145.1 Aptenodytes forsteri
TGGCTTTGCAGGGTGCGTGTGGCCCCAGGACCCTCTGGTTCTGCCTCCCCTGCACCCCCAGACCTCATCCCCCTGTTTTCTTCAGCTGCTTCAGGCTTGTTGGCATCTTATTTTGCGTCCAGGAGGGTTTTTGAGCAGCCCGAGCTCGGCTCGATATCTGGCTCAGTTTTTTGGGATGGGAGCTGGGATGCGCGGAGGGAACCTTGCCCCGTGCCTGATGCACCAGGGCTGGGCAGAAAGGGGGGTTTGGGGGAGGGGTTCACCCCCTATTCCTATTTTTATTTAGAGCCAGGGTAGCTTTGCGAACCTGGCTCTAAATGAAAATAACCCGTCCTGCTGCTCGCGCAGCCTCTCGCAGGACATCGCCTCCTCTCCCTGTTTGGGTTTTTTTTTTTGGGGGGGTGATTCACAGCTCCCTGGTGGGTAACTCCCCAACTTTTCCTCCCAACATCCCCCTCCTTGACACATTTTTTTGGGAGAGCGCTTCCAGCCACCCGCTCCGTGACTAAATAAAGAGAGTTTGGGGAGGAGAAGAAGGGGTTTGGGGCCAACACCTTCCCCAAACCATCCCGGGGACCTCAGTTTCCCCCCCTCCCCCCCATCGATTTCCTCACCCCAGGATCTCGCCCTGGTTCACGCTCCCCGTGGGCATGCCTGCGTGTCCCCGGGGGTCGGTGCCCCCTTTCCCAGCTGCGGTGGGGGTAGCTGGAGGTGCAGCTGGCTTTGGGGCCCTGCGGGGTTTTGGGGGAGCGCTGCCCTGTGGGGTCTCACCCCGGGGTCCAGCATGATGCTCTGTGATGCCCGTGGGGCGGCTGCGATCGCCTCCTGCCCTGCGACACCTTTCCCCACCGCCTCGGCAGAGCGAAGGCAGCAGTTTGGGGCTGAGGACGCCTGATTTTTCCCCCTTGCCTTGGTGCCCAGCACCGCTTGGCCCCTCCATCCCCCTCCTCTTTGATTTATATTTCTTTTTATCGTGGCGCAGCAAGCTGGGGGAGATGTAACCTGGGTCTAACCATGTTGCTGCCTCGGGAGCAGATTATTTTGGTGATTGTGGTGTTACCCCTTCCCCTTCATCCCCGATCCTCCGAGGGCAGCTTTGGGCAGGGGAGCAGGGATGTGACCCCCAAACTCCTTGCACCGCTGGGATTTTTTTGTTTGTTTGTTTGTTTGCTCCCCACTGTGCTGGGATTTTTTTTGTTTGTTTGTTTGTTTGTTTGCTCCCCACTGATTTATTTTTTTCCGGCACCTCCTGGAAAACCCCCAAGCAGGGGGGGATAGCTGGGAGCAGGGCACGGGGCGTTACTGCTACCCGTTAATGGTGGTCCTCCGTGGGGGACCCCATCCCACGACAGCTCCCTGGGGGGATTTGGGGGCAGAGTCACACCCTTCTGCCCCGTCGCAGCGTTGGGGTGCAGTCGGGGACCCCCCAGTGATCATGCTCACCCTGACTTGCTCCGGGCTGCTCAGGCTCCCGGCATTGCCTGGGGGTGGCTGTCCTGGATCCGGCCGTGCTCTCGTTTGGCGAATAAATAATAAAACCTAAAGCGGTTTATGCCCAAATGGGGCTGGTTTATGACTTGTCTCCTTGTTGGGGCCGGGAGGGCTGAGCCCCCCCTGCACCGTGGGCTGCGGGGGGGGGGGGGGGGGGGTCGCGGGGGGTGGGGTGGGGGGGGAGTGTGTGTTGCGGGATGGGGTGGCATGTCAGCGTGTGTCACCTGTGCAGAGTGCCGCAGGGCTGCGGGCGTTTGCGGGGTGCCACGTATGTGTGCTGCAGGAGGGTGCGTGGATTTTCGGGTTGCTCTGATCTCTTTAAAGCTTTCTCCCCATTTCCCCTGATCTCGAAGCAGGGCTGGAGCCCCTTCCCCAAGCCGTTGTTGCTCTTTGGGGTCTGCATGGGGTTGCAGGACCTTGGGACACCGCATTCTCCCTCCTGCGAGGATCTGCAGCCCCTGCACCCATCCTGGGCATCTCCTGCACCCCAGCTCCAGCCTGGCCGTGTGGCCTCAGAGGGGGGGTGAAAGCAGCAGCCCCGCGGTCTCACCCCGACCCCACGGGGTGCACCAAGGGGTGGCTGGCTCTCGAGGTGGGGGTGTGGGGGCAAGCTCCGGGGGTTGGCACGTAGCCCCCTCCCTACCACCCTCCTGCAGAGGTTTTTAAACCCATTTTCAAGCTTTGCTCGCACCTTGACACGCGCTTGAAGGCACCACGGGCATCGCTGGGCTGGGAAACAGCCAAAACTCCTCCAGCCGTCCCCGCTGATGGGTTTTACACCCCTCTCCCACCAGGCAGAAGGGTGATTTTGGGGGCGGGGGGCGGGGGATGCTCGGTCCCAAACACAGCAGCATCCTGAGGAACCTCACCCAAGCACAGGCGGGTGCCCAGCACCGGTTACAACCCCCAGCAAAGCCACCCACCAACCGGTGCCACGCGCTCCGTGTCGTCCCCGAGTAGCGATCAGCTAGATGGTTGCAGATAACCGGGTTTCTGCAAACAAGCAGAAAACCGCAACAGGCCGATCAATGCGGCATCGCCAAAGTACCCCTCGCTCCTTCCTCCTCAATTATTGATGCTAATACCTGGCAGGTTTGCCAGCGCGCCGCTGCAGCCTGTTCCGCGCAAAGTCCCGACATCTTGGTAACATGATAACTCCAGCCCTGGGATATTAAATCACGGTTAGGAAGTGGGGTGGGCTGCTGGGCACGCACAAATTTGGGGGCTGCGTGCACTGGAAAAGCACAAATTAATTAAATTCCCAGCAAAATAAACCCCCCCAACGAAACGAAACCCCCGGCGACTCGCGGCGCCGGCTCTGAGAGGCCGCCCTCGGGGCTGACCCTCTGCGAGCTGTGTCCGGGCTCAGTTTGGAGCTGATACTTTTTGGCTCGAGCCGATCTTTATATTCTGGCTCGGCCAAAGTTTGCCTTTTTTGCACGCTCCCTCCCTCCCGCGCTCTGGGCCCGGCTGCCTCCTCGACGCTCCCGCGTCCCCGGGAGCCAAACGCTGCCCCGCTCACCATATATAAATACACACATATATAAAAAAATACATATATATAAAAAATACATATATATGCATATATCACCTTGGCAAAACCGAGCTCATTGGCTTCTGCCAGCTCATGGGCTCACTCGCTTTGGCACTGCACAGCTCGTCCCTACGGCTGGGATTTATTCCTAGCGAAGTGCAGAGCCCTCTGCCTTCCCCCAGCCAGCGCATCCCTGTTGCACCGATATCGTCCCTAACCTCGGCAGGAGCTGAGGTCCTTCCCGACAGCCGGCACACGGGAAACCCCCACGCATACCGTGACCCGGACCGCAGCTGGGTTTTGATCCCAAACTCCTTGCTTTTGGGTGGGTCTGCATCGCCCGGGGCTGCCGCTGCTGCGGGAGGTGGGATGCGGGATGCAGGATGCAAGGATACAGCACATCGAACGTGGGGTGCAGGTAGTGGGATGCAGGATACGGGATATAGGATGCAGGAGGTGGGATGCAGGAGGTGGGATATAGGATGCAGGAGGTGGGATGCAGGAGGTGGGATATAGGATGCAGGAGACG
The DNA here is from genome assembly GCF_000699145.1 of Aptenodytes forsteri. Taxonomy (NCBI): domain Eukaryota; kingdom Metazoa; phylum Chordata; class Aves; order Sphenisciformes; family Spheniscidae; genus Aptenodytes; species Aptenodytes forsteri. Next base: position 317,205 of record NW_008795557.1, read on the forward strand.
GGATGCAGGATGAAAGGATACAGGACATTGGATATGGGATGCAGGTGGTGGGATGCAGGATATGGGTGTGGGATGCAGGTAGTGGGATGCAGGAGGCGGGATACGGGATAGAGGAGGTAGGATGGAGCAGGTGGGATACAGGATGCGGGATGCAGGAGGTGGGATGCAGGGTGCAAGGATACAGGACATTGGACGTGGGATGCAGGTAGTGGGATGTGGGATATGGCATGTGGGATACAGGTAGTAGGATGTGGGATATGGCACGTGGGATGTTAGATGCAGCACGTGGGATGCGGGCTGCTGGATGCGGGGTTTGGCATGCAGGATGCGGGATAAGGAATGTGACAAATAGGATATGGGATGTGGGATGCAGGATATGGGGTATAGGAAATGGGATATGGGATATGGGATATGGGATATGGGATACGGGATATGGGATATGGGATGCTCCCCTGCAGCAGGCCCCTGGGGCTGTGTGAGCAGTGCCATGGCACCGCGTGTTGGCTGTTGCTGCCGCTGTGCCGGGAGGAAGGGGAAGTGCTGGATCATGCATGAGGAGCAAGAAGGAGCCCGGCACTGCCCAGCCCACCCTTCCCTGATGGAACAAGCTCCAGCGAGGATGCAACGCCGACAATTACCAGCAATACCAACTCACTCCGGGCATGTTTGATAACAATTTATTGGGTGCTATCGCTCGTCCCTACCCATCACTCCGTGCAGGTGCGTGCACTGATATCCGTGTGTGCATGTGCGTGTGTAAACCTATGTGTGACTGTGCATGCGCGTGCCGGCAGTGGGATGCAGGAGGTTGGATGTGGGATGCAGGAGGTGGGATATGGGATGCAAGAGGTGGGATGCAGGATGCGGGATGCAGGAGGTAGGGATGTGGGATGCAAGAGGTGGGATGCAGGATGCAGGAGGTGAGATGCAGGATGCATAGCCGTGTGTGTGCATAAGGAAACCAGCTGCATTGCCAAGTGGGAAACATGCAGTGACAGTGTCAGTCCTCAGGTCTGGTGGTGATCGGGTCCCATCAGCCGTGGCCCTTTGCTGACCCAGCTTCCCATGCAGCGCAGCTCTCCTTGGTGTCACTGTCCCCAATACCCAGGAGTCCCCTCATCCCCCGCGCTGGCCCCACGACGCCTCATCCCTGCCTGCCAAGCTCCCCAATTAAGTCATCAGCTTAGTGCCTAATTATCCACCCAGTAAAATCCAAAGGCTCCTTGGGGTTCCCCCCCCCCCCGCCTTAAATGGGGTTTGGGGTTCCCCCGCCTTCCTCCCTTTCCGTGGATGAGAGCGTGGGGAAGGGGGAAGGGGGTGCGGCGTCAACACCAGGTTATTTATTCATGTAACAGGCCGAGGCTGGAGCGCAGCTCAGCGCAGCCCTGGCAGCTGTCTGCTCCCTGGGAGCGCGAGCTGTAATTTGCACAAGCAAAAATAAACTAATTGTTATATTCAATTTACATAAAGGGAAGGGAAAAAGGGTGGGGGAGGCGGCTGGGAGGGCGAAGGGGAGCCTTCAGCTGCCAGCCTCTCCCAGGTGATATGCGCCGTAGGACCAGCTCTTCCCCAGCTCCCGTGGGTCTCATCCTGCCTGCCTGGGGGATGATGCTGGTAGGCGGAGGGGTCAACAGCTACGGAGATGGGGAACTGGACCATCATCTTCCTCGCCATGGGGACAGGGCTGCTGGCCCGCTTCCAGCTGCGAGGTGCGAAGCCCATCTCGATGCAGGCACAACCCAAAGGGGGAGGACAACTGCTCTCATCAGCCAGCTAAGGAAAGACTGCCAGTGTCAGGCCACTTTGGGGGCTGAGGTGGGCTTATTTGGGGTTTTCACTTTGGCCATGGCATGTGTGGATCAAAAAGTAGGGCCTGGTCAACACTAACCACGAGAGACAAAGCAGGAACTCGAGCTGAGTGGACACCCCGCATGTTCACTGTCCCTCTTACTTCTTAGTGCAGGTCCTTTGCTTTCTGAGGCCTCCTTTGGGGGCTTTTTCATGCCCAGACACCTTTCACCCCAGGAGTTTATTGCTCCCACTCTGCTTAGTTGACCAGTCTCTCGTTTGGACACCAGCAGTGAGTCTCTAAGCCCTTGCTCTTACTGCTCAACTGATGGGGTGGCTGGAGGGGCCATCTTGACCTTTGAGACTTCCAACCATTTTCTCAAGTGAGAGCTGCAGAAGGGCACCTGGTGGGGATGTGTTTGCTGGATCTGGGCTTGTGCTGGAGGTGAGCGTGACGCTAAATAGCAGAGGGGGCTGTGAGCGCTCCTCTCTCATCAGCTCGGGGCAGCCCAAGGACTCCTCGGGCCAGGGAGGAAGAAGAGGAGGAAGAGGAACACATCTACGTCTCATGCATTGGAGGGGGTGGAGACTGGAGATGCTGGCGCTCACTGCCTCCAGCAGCATCCCCACCACGCGGAACAGGAGACCCCTGCCATGCTGGCACATCCCGGGAGCCTTTGTCATAACACTTGGAATGAGACGTCGCGGGCGTTTAATTTAGATTTACGCCGACAGGTTCTGTCCGTTAATTAAATATCAATTGATTGTTCGGAGAACACTTCCTTGGGTTTATCGCGTTTCTCAGAGACAAATCAAATTGCCATGTCATTAACTTGCAGCTATACAATCCATACATAATTACTGTCTTATTAATACCTTCGAGTTACGAGGAAGTTTTAGGCAATTAATATTTGTGGGATAGTTTGTATCAAGTTAATTCCGTCAGGGTTATGTTAATAATGCGGACATCTAATAAGCTGGATAATTAACGTCTTTCTCGTTAGCATCTTCTCAGATGCCAGTTAAATGTCAGGCCAGCCTTTGTGGCCAGGCTGCATTTAATTAAACATGTTATTACAGAGAGACTCATGTCTGTTACATGTGAATAGAGCCAGGTTGGAGCAGCGTGTGGCTCCCGCCCTGCCTGGGGTTTGGGGATGGTTTGAAATGGGATTTGGGGACTGTTCACCCGGCAGGATGCAGGAGAAGGCAATTTTTTGCCTTGCAGGAGGGTCAGGGTACGGCCCTGATCAGTGTTGGTCCATCGTTGCTCAATTCAGAGCAGGGTTTGGGTTTAAGGATTGGTCTTCCAAAAAAGCGGCCAAAGCCGCGGGCTCCGTGACATGGACACAGGCACAGTGGAGTGGACAAGGTACTGGCCAGCATCTGTGATCCCATTTCCCCAGCAAGCCCAGCCTTGGCTGCAACTCTGTAAATGATCACCATGAAAATTCAGGCAAATCTTAGGCCCAGCTTGAGCCAAAAGGTGAGGGGTTTGGTTGGGTTTCTTCCTGGGCTGGCAGAAGGTTTGCTGGTGTGCCCCAGCCCTGGGATCATCTCACCCCGCGTTGCTTCCCTGGGGCTCTCATGCTGCTTCGTCCCTTGAGCTGGTGCCACAGGGAAAATCAGCAGGGGAACATGGCTGTGTGTCCCCATGGCAGGGACTGATGGGACGTCTCCATCTCCTGGCATGGATGCTGCCGGGATGCCCACAGGACAGGGATGTGCATCAGCCATGCAAGGGGTCTTGGCCATAAGATCTTCACCGGGAGATGTCCATGACCCGGCTGAGCCTGGATCTCTCTGCCCACAGCCTTCCCTTCCCTGATGCTCATGAATAAAAGATTGACCCTATCTACCTGGCCTGTTTGTCTTTGTGAAATATTCATCAGTTGCTGATTAAGTTTTAAGGAAGGGACATGTTGCCCAGGTGGGTTGCCATGCTCCAGCTGCCCAGCGGCAGCGGGTTCGGTGTGGAAAGCTGCGGGGTTGGGGTTTGCCCCCTCCGATTGCTCTGGGAGAGGGATGGGGAGAGTTTTGTTCCTTCCCTCCTCCTGGCTGGGGTCCCTGCAAGAAATCTCCGTGGGCTAGTAGGAGGGGGAGGACCCCTGGGCTCAGCTCCCATTTGGGGAGGTAACTTGATGCACAGTGAAGCTCAGCACCTCCAGAGCACACCAGAAAGAGTTGAATTCAGGAGAGGAGACACAAGCCTTGCCACCGTGACCACAGAGGAGAAAAAGGCCTCAGGTGACCTGAATGAGGTCCTCCATCCCTGGCGAGCGTGGTGGCTGCAGAGGTACTGTCTCAACCGTGAAGCCTTCCTGGGACAACACTGACATTGGGAAAAAGAGGGGATAAAACAAAATCAAAATAATTTTCCTTTGTGGTTATCCATAGTCCCTAAAATAAGGGCTCTGCTGCTTATTTCTTCCCTCCCCTCCTCTTATCTTATTGCAAGGGCAGACAGGAGACACTCCGGAGCTCATTTTTCATTGTAATTAGGAGCTCAGCTAATGAGCGCCCCAAAACGGTTCTTGCTGGGGGTGGCTCTTCATGTGCCCTGTTCCGGGACAAGCTGGGGAAGGAGAGGGGGCAAAGATGCTCCACCAGCCGATGTGCTGGGGGCCATGCTTACCCTGCCATCGCAGGCAAGGTTGCCCCGTTGCAGCCCCCCTGGCCGGAGGTTCTTGTCCCATGAATATTTCAGAAGCCAGCATGGGGCTCCCGAGGTTCTCCTGGGACGGGGCATTAGTGCAGGCTGAGGAAGCGCCGGACAGACAGTAGAGAAGGAGTGAAGAAAACTGCAATGAAAACCAAGCGAAAGGCTGCCAAAGCCACAAGGTCGGGCATGAAATATTGATGGGGCCGTGCCACGCTGGAAGGGAGGCGTGGAGGTCCTGGTGAGGCTGCAGTACCCCAGGCCCGGCTCCTTTCTCGCCTATCACAAATGCACAGCCGGCAAAGTTTGGGCAGTGGTTAAAGATGTATGAGCCCACTTTTGCAGCAGCCAGACCCGTTTGGCATCTCGCCTCCCTGGTGCTTCTCTCCTGTGCTCTGTAAAAGTTGGGTGGTAGAACTGAGGGGGGGAGACATGGTGGCCCCAGCGTGAGCGATACTGTGTGGATCGGGCCCTGTGGGAAGTACCAGGTGTGGTTCTGGTGGTGGGGTGGTTGCATGGGAAGGGTGAGCCATGGAACGGAGGTGGTTGGGTGGGAAGGATGGGCAATGGAATGGAAGCGGTTGACCAGGAGGGATGGGCAACGGGCTAAAGGTGGTTATGGTGGAAGGAATGGGCAATGGGGTGGAGGTGGCTGACCAGGAGAGATGGGCAACAGGCTGGAGATACTTCTGGTGGGAGAGATGGCCAATGGGATGCAGGTGTTCGGGTGGGAGGGATGGGCAATGGAATGGAAGTGGTTGACCTGAAGGGATGGGCCATGGGATGGAGCTGGTTGTTATGGGAGGGATGGAAGTGGTTGTGGTGGGAAGAATAGGCAATGGGATAGAGGTGGTTGAGTTGGAGGGATGGGCAACAGGAGGCAGGTTGATTGTGGGAGGAATGGGCAATGGGATAGACGTGGTTGGATGGGAGGGATGGAGCCTTCAGGTGAAGGCCTGTCCCCAGATGGGGACTGCGGTTCCCTTTTTGGGGTGGTCATGTATCCTGTTTGGCCCTTCCATGCCCTATCTGTGTGAGCAGCTCAGAGGCAGGGCTGCTGCCCGTCGGGTCTGCACCAGGCATCCTTCCCAAATCCACCACCATGTCCAGCAGAGAAGTCAGCCCCGTGCCCAAGGTCCATCTCCTTCCTTTCCTGCTGCCGCTTCTCCTCCAGGCAGTCCCCTGACCGCTCCAAAGATGAAGTTCCCGAGCCGGTGTTGAATCAACTCTTCCTAGAAATAACACCCCATCAAGCGCTGTATTTTCTTACACAAATGATTTCCTTTTACCTCCGTGCAAGCTCATTAGCATTCCTAGATGCGACCGCGCGGATCGATGCGGTGCTGGGCCAACGCACGGCAGTCGATTCCTGTTTGCAGGGAGACTTTACTTCCCTGTCTAATCAGGCAGGGCCCAGCTGACGGCAACGTCTTTCTCCCTGCTTTTCGCTCTGGTATTGGTCACCCGCTGATTAATTTCCAATGGGTTAGTTCATCAGAGAATGAGGCTTTCCGGTTTAATTAGAAATGGGTAATATGAGTGCATATTATCATGCGGCTGTCCAGCGGCGGGTTATTGCGGAAGCGTGCCGGGAGTTTCAGCTTTTCTTAAAATAAAATTAAAAAACCACCTTGGAATAAAAGGTCTCTGGTCTTCATACTTGCAAGGACAGCGTCCGGCCTGGGAGCTGATGTAAGCGGCTTCAGTGCCACCTGCCTGAGCCTGAAGGCAGCCTGCCCCAGCCCTCTCCGCAGGCAGCTGCCTGTCGCAGGCAACTTGTCAGGATGCTGTTCCCGAGATGGTGAGTGCCACCAGATATTAGGGGACGGGGCGACTCTTTGCTGTGGAGACCTTATGGGACGGGCGGGCAGCATCCATGGTGGATCCCGGTGGCAGCCTTGCCCCCGTGCCGTATCGTCCCCCCTAGGAGCTACGTGGCGCGCGCGGATCCGTGTACACGTGCTCGTTCCCGCCGGCTTTGCTGGCTCCAGGTCTCCTTGCGAGGAGCTGCCGAGTCAGCAGCCTGCACATCTGCAGCGCGGGATCCACCGGAGGACGATATTAATCAGTGTTTTTCTCCTGGACTTTGGCAGCCTCCCTGCACTCGCAGCTGTGCCTGCGCCCTGGGAAATAAGCTCCGGTGGCTCCCCCCCTTGCCTGCTGGGGGCTGCACCCTGTCCCCAGGTGCTTTTGGGGCCGTGGGGACAGATGTGTCCCCCTCCGGTGGGCAAGGTGGAGGGAGGGGAGATGCTGCTAATGCCCCAATGATGGGGGGTGCTGCCCTGGCACCCCTCCCCGGCCATAAAGCAGCTTAGTCCCTATCCCTTCTCAGACATGTTGGTGCTCCTTGGAACATCTTTGGACATTACCTCTGCCAAGGAGAGCATCCCACACAGCACTTGGTGCTGGACTGAGTGGCGTCATCAACCCTAATCCAAACCATCCCCACGATGCTCAGAGGGGGGGAATAAGGTGTTACGAGGCCTGGGGGACTCATTGGGATGGGGGTACCCATGCTGCTGGCTGCCCCCCTCTCCAAGCGCGGGGGTCTCACGTGGTCTCACGGCTGTGCTCTCACACCGTCACGCAGTCATCATCTGGAAGCTGCGTGAGGCCACGTGGATAATTAGGACAACGCACTGTACTAATGCAGTGCTTCCCCTCCAAGGCAGCGCTGAGGTCTTTATGGACACTAATGAATTTAGCCTCCGTGGGAACAGGTAGGAGGGGTGGAGGAGAACCTTCTCCCAATAAGGACCTCTAACCCCATTCTTGGAGAAGAACCTTTCCCAGTGCCTCAGTTTCCCTGGCTTCAAATATGTGTGTGGGGGCTGTGGCTTGGCCCATCTAGCTGAGGGTTATCTTATGCTGTCCAAGGCGTTTTGGGGGCAGGGACAGCCATGTGCATGCGCTTGCAATCCTGTTTCCCATCACCTGGATTTCCAACCTTCTTTCCCATACCTTCATCCCAGTGGTTGTGGTTAGGGGGAGGCAGTGCTCCTGGGGAAGATGGGGGAAACGGGATGCGGGAGCTGGGGAACTGCCACCCCACGGGCATGGGGACACTTCAGTGGCAGCCGGTGAGGACAGGGTGGGTTTGCTCAGCCCTTGCTGGCCCCTACGTGTTTTGTTTTTGCACTGTGCTCCCTTCCCCATGGGCATTGGCTCTCCGTGGGGGTTGGAAGCAGGAGGGGTGCAAGGACGGGGGGGGGGGGCTCTGTGCAGGCTGCCGCTTGCTTGCGATCGCTTTGTGTTGTGGTGTAATCAGCACTCACTGATTCTCTTTGATTTTTTTTTTTTTTTTTTGCTCCTTTTTTTTGTTGCTATTTTTCATGTTTCCACCGTGTCGGCAGTTTTCTCCCCCATCCCTCCCCGGCTCCCCCTTCCCCTGTGATACACCAGAAACCTGAGACCGGGAATCATTCGGGTTGCAAAGGACTGTCAGTGGGTCACTGGTCTCCTGCTTTGGCATCTCCCAGCCACTGCTGCCAAGCTGTTAACCCTACCCAAGCTGCAAGAGCAAGCCTCCACGCACCTCCTTGCCCCCATACAGATCCCCATGCAAAAATCCCCAGCAAGCCTGAAATCCTCCAGCAGAAGGGCCAGAAAAGATCGGCTTGGGGGACTTTGGGCTGAAGAAAATGGCTTTGTGGCCTCTGAGTGGTCAGACAGGGGATGCTGGATGCTCTGGTGGGAGGTGTCCAGGGGGATTTATTCCCCTTTTAGGGATTTGGGGTAACCTGGCTGCAGTAGTTGTGGGGGGAACAGGGATCAGATGGGACATTGGAGGATGCTGGGGTAGGTTTGCGGGCAGCATGGCACTATGGGCAAAGCCAGAGTGCCAGAGCAACAGAGCAACAAGGTATTCTGGGGCTTTGTGTAGGGTTTTAAGCACTGAGGTGCTCTGGGATACTGGGGGCATTGGGGCTTTCATGGCAACAGGGTGGGATTGTCTTATGGAGGCATGGTGATGCTGTGAGCAGTAGATCCTCCTGGGATGCTGGGGACAGACTCGTGGGCACCAAAACATTGGGGGACACTGGAGCAGGATTTGGGACAGAAGTCTTTTCAGGGACAGGAGTAGAGGTGTGACCAGCTGGACATCACCATGGGCAGGGAGGTGTTTGGGGATAGCAGGATTAGACCTGTTGGCCCATGACTATAGAGGGACAGTGGGTGGCATTTGGGGCACCACAGTAATCTAGGATGGGGGGGGGGGGGGGGGTGGGGGTGGTTG
>NW_008795557.1:326179-344709 GCF_000699145.1 Aptenodytes forsteri
ATATTAGGGTGGGGGGGGGGGTGATAGGGTGCACTGTGTTATCAGATATCGGAGATGAAGGGCTAGAAAAGAGATCTACATTATTTTCCAGCTAGATCAAGTGAAAATGGACTATAGAATATTAAAAAAAAAGCAAGGGAAAGAAAATACAGAGTCTTGTTTCCTCGATGGCGAGTCCTAGAAAAGGGCCGTATGTGACCTTTTCAGTGCAGGGCAGAGGCTGAAAGGCTCTTCCATGCCAGACCCTCCATGAAGGGGCTGTACCATGCCCCATGCATGCTCAGAGGTGGCCTGGGCAGCACTGGGAGGCTCTCCTTCTCCCAGCTGCACCCCTCCTGAGTGCTGTTATGGGAGAACAAGGTGTTTCGCTATTTCCTGGCTTCATTCTCACGCTGGTAGGGAAGAGGAGACGGCGACCCGTTTGTTCCTCTCAGCTGAGCACAAGATCTCGATTTCTGCATGGCAGCTTGGGTTTGCTCATCGGGGTTACTGGCTGTGCTCTCCTGTTCCTGCGCTTCCTTCACAGACCTTCATAGGGAGAGTCTGGACACCTCCACCATGTCCCTTAGTCCTTTTTGGGGTGCAGGAGCCCATGCATCACGCTGAGGGCTGTCCCAGCTGCACAGAGCAGTTGTTTTTGGCAGAGCCCATGTAGGAGCACCCTCTCTGGCTCCTGGATGTTGCATTGGTGTTGCCTGGTCTGGCTGGCCCATGGGTCTGATATAGGGGTGAGAAATCGTGTCCAGCACAGAGAGAGCGCATCAGGATCCTACAGCATGCAAGTTCACCTGTGGATGGACAAGAGTAAGCTGGGTTCACGTAGCCACGTTAACATCAGCCTGGTGGGGCTGTCGGCCGCCACGTCCACTGCCCGTCCCTGCCGAGCTGCTCTTCTCCCACAGTCCCAGCATCTCCTCCAGCTCGCGGAGGAAAGCACTTGCCCTGGAGGTTTGCCACCACTCCCTAAAGGGAGGGGTTGCTAAGGAGAAGTAGCACCATGAAGATATGAAGGTGACTTTACAAAAGCAAAAAAAAAATTCATCATGGGTAAAGACAGGCTGACTGTTCTTCCAGTATCTGGGGAGGTGTGTGCTTCTCTCCCTACTTGTTTGTCACCCGAGGCTATCAGGAGTACTCAATCTCAACCTTTTTGATCTTTTCCGAAAAATTCATTAGAGGATGCAGAAAACTGGATCAGCTCCTAAGCGCTGCATCAAGAAGTTGCAGTTTAAACAGATTTTTTTTTTTTTTTTCCTTCTGATGGTGAGTGGAGAGTTTGAGTTAAATAGGTGTTGACTAAAACCAACACAGAGCTGTTTGTTAGCTGTGCGAACACAAATTGCTGGCCCTTGCTCCGCGCTCCTCGACGTCCTCTTTCCCTTTTGCATGGTCCCCAGTTAACCACTGATGCTTCCAGGAAATTAAAAAAAATCCCCAAATGTGTGGAACAAGGCAGAATTACCGATGGGATAAGCAAATGGGGATAAAATGATACAAGATGAATCCCAAGGCCTCTTTAACCACCACAGATAAGATATCAAATTTTGAGGCTTCTCTAGCCCAGGTCGTGAAGCAAGCAGAGGTGCAGGGACAGTTCTCATGACTGAATATTTGCTGATGGTTTTAAAAGCAGCCACTGTTTACGCAGAAGACTCCTCTGCACCTCATGGTGACACATGCATCGTGTGGTTAAAGAGTCCCTGGTCGCCACGGTTGTCAGTCAGGCATCTTCTAACGGTGCTAAATTCACTTTAAAAAAAAAAAAACACCAACCAAAACCCACAAAGAAGAAATATTTAAGCAACCAAAACAAAACCTGGCCAGGATCCATAAAGCAAAGAGCTGAGCAAATTGGGGCAATTGTCAAGGGAGGTCAAATCTGTTGCCTGTCAAGGCTGGCAGTTTCCTCTAGAAAGGACTTGATGTAAATCATCTCCCCGTAACATGTGCGGTATCCAGGGGCAGCTCTGGTTTCCTAATGCGCATCATTTCCATGGGGCGAGTTTTGCATACGCAGCCGAGGCCGATTTTACATCACACTGAGCATTTAGCACCGACTTGCGGCTGCTCCTCTCCTGCTCTCTTTCCCGGTCATGTTTTGATTTGGTTTGATTGCACTGGGTTTGCAGTCCGGGTGACCTTTCCTGGCGGTGTGGGAGCAAGGGCTGGCAGCACGGGACATGGGTTCAACATCTTGCTCTGCACCGATGTGCCAGAGTGAGAGGCAGTACGGTGGTTAAACCCATCTCCTCCTCAAAAAGGAGCCACGTCGCTCCTAAAGGCACCTAAAACTTCCCCAGGAGGCTGGGCTTTTGGCTACATCTCTGCTGCTAAGCTCAACAGGGCCACAGACCTCTGGTCCTGATGAAGGCTGGCATGGCAGGGCTTGTGTCCAACCACCTGATGATGGCTGGCATGGCAGGGCTTGTGTCCAACCAGCCAAATTTAGCTGCAGCGTGGGGTGGCCTCGTCCAATGCGCCTTTTAGTCCTGGTACCCAGGAATAGTCCCTGGCGTGGTCTAATTTACTAGACCTTGCATGGGCAGCTCTCTAAGCCTGCAGGAGGAGGTGGCCATGCTCCAGCAAGTCTCCGATAACTCTTCCCGTTATGGTGATGGGTCCAGGGGAAGCATAGGGAGGTCTTGGGCAGATGAAGGGTGAGCTGGGGTTTAAAATAAGCTTGTCAGCAACATCCATGCTGCATTCTAGCCCCGTTTCTATTGCAGTTTGCATCTTGCCCCAGCTCCTGGGCAAGCCCTGAACAGTGGCTTGGAGAGTGGCAAAGCCCAGTAGTGCGGAGGGGAGGTCCAGTCCTGCATGGTCCAAAGCACCTTTGTCTTACACCCCAAGGTCTCTTCTAATGCTGTGTCAGCAGGGCTGAGACGGAGGGTGCTCAGTGTCCCAGAGCAAGGATCCAGCTCTCGGTGCCTCTTGACCGTTTGGTTTCCAGGGCTGGTTTTTGGGATGTGCTCACTGCAGTTTCATTCCTGTTGTGTCCATTGCATCTTTTCTTCCTCCTTCCTCCATGAAACAATTAACAGTGCTCTTTGTGTGGCTTCCAAGCCCCCTTCTTTCCCGCTTCTCAGCCTCCCCCATCCTTGCCTAAATGAAATGCTGTCACGGCTCTCAAGAGCCACCCTGAGTGAGGAATTCAGAAATGAAAGCGCCCGAGTCTGTGTGCTCCATTAAAATCCGCTGGAAGCTGCTTATGGTACCAGGGACGCATCTTAACGCAGGTGATTTCAGGAAGCCAGTGCAAGAGGCGGTGTCTCCTATGGAGAGTGAGCAAGACTTGAAAACAATCTGTCTGCATCAGCCTTCGCAGAGGTCTTCAGAGCTTCTGTCTCACTGCTGGCAATGCGTGTGTGGAGGCTGACTTTGCAGCGGCAAACAAGCCACAGAGAAATCAAAGTGAGGAGCTCACAGATCCCAAATTTCTCACTCTTCCAAGGCAATTTTGCTTTCCTGGCAGGAGGATTAGGATGGAGATGCTGGAGATGGATTTGCTGGAGATCCAGTTGCAATGTGTGCAAACCGCTGCCTAGTGCCGTGGTTGGAGAGTTACGGGAGATGGCAGGGGTGAAGGACACATCCCGTCCTTCCTCCCTTGTGTGTGCAATCACGCCCATGAGGCCATGGGCTACCTCTCATTTGTTTGTGACTGTCTGGTGTGCAAGACTTGCTATTCCTGGGCAGTTTGGCAGAGGCTAAGCCATATGTGCCTGCCGCTGTGAGAGATAAGCCAGTGATGGAGGTAAAAAAAAATTGACTGTGCCGTCAGTGGAATAAGAAGAAACCTGCTTGAGGTGAAGAAAATCAAGAGCAGTTAAGCCTCAACATAAATTTCCTCCTTTCTTTCCTGCTTGCAGAGCTGAAGGAGACCCAGGCTTGTCGGGGGGCTGCGTTACACTCAGACGATGCTGCCTGGTTGGCGGTCAGGTACCGCAGGTTTCATCCGATGAAACAAGAGCGTCTCCCCTTGGGCCAGGCAGCCTGGGTCACTCTATCATCACTGGAGAGAGTCACCGGAGGTTCATTCAACCTAAAGTAAATGCTTACGTTTGTTTGGATGAATGCACCATAAAAATGCTGGCTTTTCTCTCTGGACTATGAATGAAGCCATGGGTACACAGCTCAGATGGAGACACGTACAACGGAGACATCTAAATTTAGGGGAGATGCTAATGCCTTTTGCTGAGCCCTGGTTGTCAGTCCTATCCAGCTTTGGTGGACATAACATGATCTCTGCAGCCCATGTTTCAATGACCTGCAGATATTGTACCTCAGGACCTCAGAGCTGAGGGCCAAGCAGTTTTGCAGGGCAGGAAAATTATTCCCTGCTCAGCTCAGCTTGTTCATTGCTCTAAACCAGCCCTTTGGCTCTCAAGTCCTTTGAGCACTGGAGCGTGCTGCCTGTTGAATTAACCAAATTGCCATCCGTGTCACTCTTCCTCTGGGTCGAGGTGGGCCTTGAGATGTTCCAATACAACAATAACAAGGTCCATGAATACCTAAGACAGTGGGTGGCTGATCATTGCTGTAGGTGTGGTGGGCCAGCCGTGACTTCAAAGTTGTCCTGTGCAGCCTTATGGTCCTGAGAGGGCTACAGAGGTTTGGTACTTCACCAAGGCTAGTGATGTGTGGGGTCTGTTTGCAGTAATATTGCCCTGTGACGGCTGCTGTGGGTAGAGTGATGCTATGGAAATGCTGTGGCCCCCAAAGTAGGTTTGCAGGGCCGTCAGCCACATGTCATCCTTCAGAGCTTGGGACTGTCTCCTAGAGGATGTCACCAAAGCAGTTAGTGACATTGAGGTCTGTGCTGGAGAAGACTGGGGCTGTGTGAGGTTAAATGGCAGGGGAGACACGGACTTCCCCTGGGGTGAGAGGAAGAGAAAGAGAAGACGTTGGTGTGGGAAGGAAGAAGACCAGCACGATCCCTTTGCTGATGAAATGAAGGAGTGAAGTCTTCGGAAGCCCTTTGCAGGCCATTTCCTCCGTGCCCATTTTCGGAGCGCATACAAAGGCATGACGGTGGAAGCAGCGCCCAGGGCTGAGATGACCACACTGGCTGCCTCTCCATCCTGATTATTTCATAAAGCAAAGCAAACTACCAGGCATTTGAAATGCTCCAGTACAGTGGCTAAGGAGCTGTGAAGCATTAACACTGGTGAGAGCTTTGTCTTGATTAATTCTTTATTATTTTCTTTCAGGCCAGCAGTGGGTTTGTAGCGACAGTCAAGTGGGAGCTGAGGTCATTTGAGTGCCAAGGAGACCGACGTGCTGGACAAGTCCCTGGAGCCCTTGTGCTGTTCACGTGGAGGAAACATCTCCAGCAGTTAGGGCATCGTTTGCTTTCTCCTCCTCTCTTGGCCTCTCTGCTGAGGTTGCCAACAGGGGCTGGTGTTCATGACCTGCCCCAGCACATCATGAGGGCATGTCGGTGAGTGTGGGGTTTCATGCTCCAGCTAAATTGTGATGATAGTGTCTAAAAGCAGCCATCTTCCATCCCTTCTGTCCTAGCTATGTGGTCCTGCCCTGTCCCTTGGACCAGGAGAGCTGGTCCAGGGATACTTCTCAACATAGAGTGCATCACTTTTGTTGAAAGATGTTTTTATGCTGGTTTAGCTCCTTCAGTGGGGCTGGATGAGCTCTAGTACCAGGCCATATGGGTAGGTTTGGGTAAAGCGTAGGGGGACTGCCCCTTTGAGTGGCAGCCAGCTATTTGACTGGCTCCTCTCCATTGCAAAGCTGCCTTCAGGAACTGGGATACTCTTGGCTCCTTCTCTGCCATCGGTTCCCATGAGCTGGATCACTCTGGGGGCATTGAAACACCTTCCCAGGACACCTACAGCTGGATGAATCATGTTCCCAGGTGGAGAAGTCAACCAAAGATGTTCTGCCTGTGCCCTGGGGCCATGCTACCACCTTGTGTCCATGCAGCTGTCCTTGGGACCTGCCCAGAGCCTGTCCCTGGGTCGATGCACTAAAAATCTAACTTCTGAACTTTCTGAATAGTGGAAAGGGTCTTCCCTGCCCCATTCCCGGAGTCCCTGGGTCTGACTTAGGAAGTGCCCTAAGACAAGTTAGGACGAGAGGAAATGGCCTCAAGTGGCGCCAGGGGAGGTTTAGATTGGACATGAGGAAAAATGTCTTTACTGAAAGCGTGGTTAAACATTGGAACAGGCTGCTCAGGGAGGTGGTGGAGTCACCATCCCTGGAGGTATTTAAAAGACGTGTAGATGAGGCGCTTAGGGACATGGTTTAGTGGGCATGGTGGTGTTGGGTCAACAGTTGGACTCGATGATCTTAGAGGTCTTTTCCAACCTTAATGATTCTATGATTCTAAGTTCCAATGCTTTTGGTAAGGCAGAGATGTGTGCCAGCCCTGAGGGCAGCAAAGCATGGCTGGACCAATGGTGCTGGCTCCAAACAGGCATCCTGGGTGTACAGGAGAGTGCAAGAAGGATGCTTCAGACAAGGAGCCACCTTAGTTCCCACCTCTCCAGGCATGCAGCAGGCTGATGGGATGCCTGCTACAATGTCCCAGCCTCTTCTTCCTGCCTTCAGACTGTCCTTAAAACCTCTTTGTCACTAGTTCTTTTCACATTATGAGTTGCTTGTTTTGTTTTTCTCTCTATGTTGCTCTGTATTTCTGACCTCTTGCCTCTGACCTGTTGTCCAACTACCAAGCATATAATTATCTCCTTCCCTTCACTTATGTCCAGGCTGAATGCTGACCAGGGAGGGTTTCTCTGAAGCTTAGCTCTGCAGTGATAGGCCTGAGACTTCTCTGGAGAAGCTCTTCGCATAGCAAAGGCCGGAGGTCAGCTCACTAGAGAGGGCCCGAGGGACCGTTTTAGAGGAATGTGAATCAGACTTCTGCATAAGGTCTCTTACAAGACATAGGTAAGGAAACTGTTGCTGTGGATCCAAGGGGTGCCAGTGAGGGTAACCACTAGGCACATCAAAAGGGATTTTTTACTCCTTGATGGTTGTTGTCCAAGACCTCTGGCACTTCCCAGAGGAGGCCATGCTGCTTCAAAAGGGTGAACAAAGTCCTCTGTGTATTTCTGGCTGAAAAATCCCTTGGCTTTTTTTCCCTCTGGGTCATTTTAACCCTGATCAGTTCCCTGATGAGGCTCACCACAAGTTCTTGCAGAGAGCTGGAGGGGGGACAGTGTAAACGGATTGGGGGAATAGATTTCTTTCCATCAGGGATAGAAAGTAAGCAGCATCTTCAGGTTAAAGAGCTGTCTGGTCTTGAAGAGCCCATGCCCTTACCCTGGATTGCCTTGATGCTCTTTGCTGCGCTCCCAGCCACTTGCAGGGCTGGCGTTTTGGAGAGCTTGTCTACATTTCTCAGCTGACCTAAAAGAGATCACCTCTTCTTTGGAACCTTGCAGATTGCATACGCTCAGACTGCCGTCCCTGCAATATTATCACTAGAAAGATGGCAACTCATAATGGAGAAACAGCTGTATTGCCCCGTTTAGCCCAGGATCCCACTTCCAGCCCTGGCCAGCAGTGGAGCCTTAAGGATGGAGCAAGGCAAGGAGAAAGCAGTCCTTCCGTGAGCTGAGCTCCCTTTGCAGCCAGTTAATCATGATATCGCAAACTGCAGGGTAAAACCCAATGATCCGGAACTGGAATAGCTGCTTCTCAGTCATACAGGCTATGTAGGGCTGAGAGGGGCTGCGACCAGGGCTGAAAAGGTGAGCAAATCAAAACTCTGGGGCAAACCCATAAGCATTAGCTCCAGTGCAGCCAGAGCTGGTTTCTCAACCCGGCACAGCAAAAGGGGGACCTTGCTTGTCCCCACAAGGGGCTCCAAGAATGATGATTGCTTTGAATCAGGCTCTATCCTCAGAACCGGCTGCGTCCACACAGGCTTGGGGAGCATTTAGTGCAGCAACTGCTGGCGGCAACAGGCAGCACAAAGGAAGTTGCAAGAAACTCCATGGGACATTATGAAACAAGTTGAGCTTGGGGAAATTTCTCATTCCCCCTCCTCACTCAAAGGCTGGATTTTGCCTTCTCCATCAGTCAGGAGAAAGGAGCCCCAACTGCTGCTGGCTTGGGATGGGACTTGGAGCCAGAGCCTGGTCTCTGAATGCAAGCTCAGCTTTGAGGGGGAGAAGCTGAAAGCTGGAAAATGTTAAAGACCCATTAGATCATGTGCTCCATCCCCAGGAGGGCCAGCAGGATTGTCCCCCCGAGGTGGCTGGGATGGAAACGCCTGCTGTCGCAGGGTTTTCATGGTGGTCCTCTGGGACCAGCAGCAGAGCCCAACATGTCTCCCTGCCAGTGTATGAAAATCTGTGAAATTTCTACCTTTTGCCTCTAGTTAGAGAAGCCTAAGTATCCCCCTTTTCCCGAAGGACCTCTGCCCTCCAGGTAAAAGAGACCCTTCTTCCATCTGTCTACCCATCTGTCTGCCTACTGAGGTCCCTGCAGCATCGGTGCCCACCTGCAAGGGACATTGCTGGGCCTTTGGTTCCTGCCAGCCCCCAGGGTAGGACGAGAGGCAGCAACGACAGCCGAGTGATTGGGTAAAATGCAAACAAAGAGAAATGGTGTCCAAGGAGGATCGTCCTCACTTAGAAATTCCCCCGCTGAAACACATCAGGCAATTTCATTTCTCCATGCCTGTGAGTCTGCATCATCCCAAGGCTGGCACCAACTTTCCCAAGCTGTGCATGAGCTGAAAGCCAGCACCGTCCCTTTCCCTGTGGGACAGCAGAGGCATTTATGTATTTGCTTCCAAATGGACAACCCATGCCACTAAGGGATCAGGCTGCAGAGCATTTGTCAAAGTGCAGGGCTGAGCGCGGGGACTGGAGCAGGCTGGGGATGGTTTGATCCAGCAGCTTGGTGGGTTGGGAGTTAGGGGGCAGATTGGGATGAGGACTGTGGCTTCCCTGGCCAACCAGGAGAGATGAGCTCTCTGCAAGAGGGGAAGGAAAGAAACTGTGAGGTGCCAGGTGATACACCCTTGGGCCTATGGCGGGTGCTGTGTCTGCCAGAGGGCTTGGAGAGCTGTGCAAAGCCAGAGGAATGGGGACAGGGTTGTCGGTGCAACAGCTCTGCGCATGGGCTCACCATGCAATGGCGGGTTTTGCCCTACATTGGAGATAATTCAGTAGCCAGCCTATGTCTGGCTCTGCTCAGTCTGGGAAGGAATTTATTGCTAGTCAGATCCAGAGACCATCAGAACTGGCAGGGATCTCTCCACTGACGTGAAAGCTGTTCCCGTGACACCTCCTTCCACCTTGGCTCCCCTGATGAAATGACCCACGTTCACATGAGCATTGCTTTGCTTAGACGTAGAAACCGTCCCCCCTCGTCCAGCAGCTCCTGTGCTGAACATAACCAGCCAAAGCAGCAAAAGCTTCGCTATTGGAGCACCAAGTCATTACAGCTTGGAAAAATCCCCGCACTCCAGAAATAACCAAGGTGTGTTTAGACCGTGAACGTGTGTAATCCAATTTAAATTGTAAAATGTTTAGAAAGCTGGCTGCTGGTGGTGAGGACCTGTCCTTTTCTGTCCATATGCTGCACAGAGCGTGGTGAGGGCCTGAACTCCACTGGGATGGCCAGGTGCTATCACACCAAACGTGACAAGGAGAGCAATAACCGACCAAAGCACTCCTGAAGACCTTTGAACAGTAGTCCTGAGGATTCCAGAGGCTGCTCGTGTCCTGGAGAAGACATGAATCCAACACAGGGCAACCAATGCATCACTCAGACCCATGAGGACACTCAGACCCATGAGGATTTATTGTTCCCAGGTCAAAATGGAGTAAAATTAGCTGAATTTATTTCAGTGCAGTTTGCTGCTGAAGCAGCTGAAGAACCTCCTAGGAAGAGGATATGAGGGCAGGAAGGGCAGAGATGGGCCTTGAAAGGTGTGGGTTTTCTGCAATGCTTGGCACCTAGCTCCGATGGGCCTGGGTGGGTGAGCCAGGTGCCTGCGTAACCCATCGTGCCACCAAGACGGGGTCACGACCACCCTGCTAACTCCCCCAGACCCTTGTGCTGACTTCTCCATCTGAGCTCATCGTCATGGCCATACTCGAACCTCTCCTTGCTCTCGCTGCACCTTCAGCCTCCAAAGCTGCAGGAGGCTGCAGACACAAGCTGTTTGTGGTCCCAAAGCCCTAGAGCCATCTTCCACCTGCCTACTTTGGGTCCTGCTCCCATCACTTGCTGGTATTGCATTCACCCCTCCCCATCACTGTGCAGACCTGTTACATGCAATGGAGTTAGGTGAGGCCAGGACCAAGCGGTTGCAAACGCAGAGGACTCCCCATGTCTCAAAATCTCTTGATCCCGGGATCAAGGAGGTCTTGGGCCATATCTGCTAGCCTTGTGCCATTGGCATCATGTTGCTGATGAAGCAGCAGGATGGGGCAGCCCGTGGGAGGGACAACATGTGATCTTCCTCCCCTACAAAGACATCTTATATCAAGCATCTTTGGGATGCTGGTGTTTCTTCCCAGCCCACTGGGCAAGGTCCCCCTGGCTTCCACCATCCCACCCCGGCATTTGCAGCCTTGCAACCCTCCACGGTTAACCTGGTGGCATCCTCCTCCCTCCGCTCCTCACCCTCCCCTCCTCTGCCTGTCTTGGTGCTCACCCTCACAAGCAGCCAGCGAGCCTCTTTCAGGTTACCTCCGAGCTTTAATTGAAAGCAGTCGATGCTGCGCGCAGGCGGCACACAAACACGCCGAGACCCGGGAGCCACTCTGAAGCCTGACTCAGGTTGGGGAACCTGCCGGCACATCGCGGGGCCGACAGATAATTAAAGTGACAATCGATCATGCGGGAGGAAGGGGGGGATGCAGCGGCGACGGAGGCAGCGATGCCTCTCCCGAGGGAGTCGTGGCAGTGTCGGCAAGCCGTGCCGAGCAGATGGCCCAGATGAAACCCCTTTTGGCCACCTCCAACCCAGCTGTGGGGCCACCCTCGGCCCCTCACCACCGGGTGTAGAGGGGTTTGAAGTCCCCCAGGGGCTGCTGGTGCAGTACAAAAAGGCAGGGCTTGATCACTGGAGTATCGTGGCATTTAAAAACGTGAGCAGGAGCGAGACTTGTGTATGCACATTAAGACAGATGGGCTAAAATTTCTGAACGCTCATGAAAGATTCAGGGGCGTCACTTGTTAAATTTAATTGGGAGAAACCCGACTCGGTGCCTGACTGCACGGTTTGCTGGCTTTTGCTTAAGAAGTCAACTGACAAGCTTGTCGTATGTGTTTTTTTCTTCTCTCTCTCCTTCCCTCTCTCCCTCCCACCTCCCTTCCCCAGCTCCTGCCATGGGCTGCATTGTGAATAATTTGGAGAGCGTTATCTCCTGCCTCCTGTTGGGGTGAGCACTGCTCCCAGAGTGGCAGGTGCCTGGGGAGGAGAGAGGTGGGCTTTTGGTGATGCTGTCGGCTTGGGAATCCAGGAGATGATAGGAGTTCAAGTGCTGCCTCTGCTGCAGGTTCCTTGCCTCCCCTCAAGACAGCAATTTTGATTCAAATCCAGGAAGGGATGTAGGTGCTTCAGTAAATGTCAGGTACCAGCATAGATTTGAACTGTAATCCCTCTGCCCTGGAGCTGGGACACTTTTCTTCCCCACATGAACACCCAGTGGGAGAGAGGGGAGGTGGCAAAGCCCCTCTCCTGGGCAGGTCCTCCTCTGGAGCTGAGCTTTCCAGAGGGCAGAGGAAACCTGTGTGCAAACAGGGGTGACAGTGAAGTTTGATGGCTTCTTCTCATGAGGGATTTTGAAAGTGATGGGTGTGTTCAGTGAGGAAGTGCATGTGCTACTTGATTCTTGCAAAAAAAAAAAGATGCCAGGAGGGACTCATCCCTCCAAAAGCTGTGCTCATTGTGGCTGCCTCTGCTGCCAGGGAGAAAAATAGGCCCTGCTGGAGGGGCAATTCATCTCATCTGAACTTTGATGTCTACATAAAACCGGATGAATCACACCTGAAAATGCCTGCTTCTCCCTAATGACTCCAAGAGAAGCTGGTGTGACTCACAGAGATGTTCTCCTGCTCCACACGTATCCTTAGAGAGGTGATGTGGACCCTCCCCACTCATATTTAGGTGTGTGATGCCAGGTGCTCACTCCAGCCCCACGCCTGGATCTGGGGCTAGATTTGCAGAAGATCTCCACACCCTTGAGCGCTTCCAGGCCGAGCTTGCATCCAGCTACAGTGCAGTGCAGCCACTCTCTGCAGGGAGCAGCGAGTTTTGGAAATCATGCAGCTCCAAACGGTCCTTTGCTCAAGGTGGGATGCTGCTGGCTGGCAGCTGTCACATCATATTTAATACCTGAGTGCATCTCAGGCATAACCTTAACTCTGGGGACTAGGGGCAGTGGCAGTGCTCACTAGGGCTGATTGGTGGGCACGGGAGCTGCTAGGCAAATGTAGGGGCAGTTTGCAACCTGCCAGATGACCTGGTCATCACTTCGCATGCATGAAGGACGTGGAACATGACCCCTTTTAATGGGCTATGCATTGTCTGGTGGGATCTACGAGCCTAAGTGGAACTATTCATGCCATTAAGACTTTGCAAAATATAAAATCCACTTATCTTTCCATCTGACTGTTCATCCATCTTTCTGTCTGTCCATTTATCCATCCATCCATCCATCCATCCATCCATCCATCCATCCATCCTCTTCCAAGCTCAGTGTCAAATTCTCTTTCCCCTCCGTGCCACAAGCTGACTGGGAGATGTGTTGTCCTCCCCACTTAGGTTCACACGGCCTGTCGTGTCTCCTGAACCCGGCAGCGCAGCACAGGACTGCTCTTTATCTGAAATGGTTAGTGCATTTGGGAACGAGAATCTGAGGCCCTTTCCATCCACATCCATCCATCCTCTTCCAAGGCTGTCGTTTAAGTATCTCAGTGTCAAATTCTCTTTCCCCTCCGTGCCACAAGCTGACTGGGAGATGTGTTGTCCTCCCCACTTAGGTTCACACGGCCTGTCGTGTCTCCTGAACCCGGCAGCGCAGCACAGGACTGCTCTTTATCTGAAATGGTTAGTGCATTTGGGAACGAGAATCTGAGGCCCTTTGTACTGCAGGGCCATAACAAAAAGCTTCATGAATATTCCCTAATCACTCCTTTCTCTTCCTGATGAGTATCAGAGTGTCAGCAGTGCAGAAAGGTCAATTCCTTGTGATAGTCCAAGATGTGTCCAAACTGACACAATGCCCCAAAGGCAAGATCATGGCGGAGCATGGAGCCCCAGAAGTGTTTGCACCCTGTTGCCCCAGATAACCAGTTGCGTAGGACTGACTGGTTTAAGCTTTGCCCCTCTGCAGCCTTACTGGCCACGCAGCCTGAAGGCAGCACTCCCAAAACCATCTCTGCTTTGGGAACCATCAGCCCCCGTGGACTCAGCTGCCTCTGCGTGACACCTGGACATCCTGTCATCAAGTGGCATGATGAAGTCGCTGTTATCAAGAGTCCTTTGGTTCTCCTTGAAGCATTTCCTGTAAATGGAGTGGATCAATTGCTTCGCTGGAGTGGGTTTATGAAATGAATATGGCCCCGTTGCTCTAGCTGATAAATCACCTGCAAACAGTCTGTGATTTTTTCTTTTATGTGTCTCAGTCCACGATCCTAGGGTCAAAAGGTGACTTTTGATGAACATCTGGACATGCTGGAGTGCTCCTGCACAGAGAGGCAGCCCTGAGGTTAGGACACAGAGTTGTGCAGGGTAGATCTTTGCTAGGCTATAGGTGCTAAACTCTCATGCGTTTCACTGGGAGCGAGATGCGTTGATACCAACATCTTCTATACAAGGTTGGTAGGATACCTCAAAGCAGTCATCGCTGCATTAAGCGCAACATGCTGGTCTTGGACACATGATGGAGTTACTACAATTTAGCATCCTTTCTTTCATCAGTTGGGCTGTGGTAACCCCCTGTTTTTGGGGATCTCAGCCACCAAAATGCTTTAGTGTGAATGATGTCGATTAAGGCTTAAGTGAAACCACACAGTTGTAGGTGAAAAGTACACACGGCTCAGCTGATGGTGAATAGCTTACTAAGCTGCTCTAACTAACTCAGGTTTTTTTGGTCACCTGCCCTTGCCATGAGCTCTCCCTTGAAGCCGTAACTGTTGGCTGGACAGGACCATCTCGTGGTACAGCATGGTACATCTCATACTGTACAGCAGTATCCTCAAAGGCTGAAGGGACAGTAATGAAAGTGCTGCTTCCTTCTTGCCACGGTTAATTCCCCCCCTTCATTAACAAGTTGCTGTGCATCTCCAGCATGCGTTGGTCAAGCTTTGCCTTTGTCTGTTGGACCTTGCAGACTTTGTCTGCTCTAAGATAAGCTGTGTAAAAAACCAGATGACAACACATAGCCAGGTTCCCGCAGCTCCATGATGACTCAGTTGCAGTTTCACACTGATTTGGATTCTGGCTTTGAATTTCTCGGGATAGAAGTACACATTTTAAGAAAAAAAAAAAAGGGTGAAATTTGCTAATCACCACAGCTACCCCGGGGGGGTGGGGTGGAATTTATTGCCTATAATTACAAAACTTTTGCCAAACTTCTATTGCACTTGCGGTGTCCAAGGGACACACTCCCTGGCTGATTACCTGAAGTGACACAAAGTGTAATGAGACACATGGCTGGTGACAGAGCAGCAGGAGATTGAACCTCTGCAGGTCCCACAGTCACTGGTGACTTCTGGTGATTTCAGTGACAGAGCATGAGACCCCAGTGGAGGAGACGAAAACTGCTCTGCCACAGCACTCCTCTCTCCTGTGGGACCTCCAGGGAGCCCTCTGCTAAACTCTGAAGCCTCTGACTTGCTACTCGGTGGGAAAAACACATTATTGTGCAAAAATAAAGGGCTAGTGCAGTCCAGAGCATGTCAGCCAGTCCCCTGCTTTTGGAGACAGTCTCAGCAGCAGCCAGAGATGCTCCAGGGTTCGGGGTCTGCTGCAGAAAGGGAAGCGTTTCTATGCAAAAATCTCAAAAGAAAAAGCAACTCTTTTGACCAGTTTCTGCTGGAGATTGCCTTTATATCTGTCTTTTAGTTTCTTTGTGTTTTCTTCTTTTCCTCCTTAAAAAAAGCAAAACCACCCCCCCTCCCTTTTCTCCACTAGCAAGGGAGGAGGAAAGGAAGGAAAATAATTATTATGAAAGGGGAAAAAAGATCTCTGCAATAGAAAAATGCTCCCCATAATTTTTTGTGTCAAAAATGAAATCTCAAAAAATCCCCTACTTTGCTTTGATGCAGAATAAAAGAAATCTGAATGACAGATATTTTTGTATTGTTCTGCACTCCATTTTTCATTTTAAAAATGCAGCAGAGTGAACAGGCTTTTGATTACTGAGTCTCAAACAGGGTCTATCAATCTGACATTCTGGCCCATCTGGCCAGAAGTGGTCCCAGAGATGTCGCGGGAGGATGATGACAACACCTTGCTGTCAGCAACTGCCCTGTATCAGGTTCCTACACCGTGAGGATCTGGTGGGGGAACATGCCATGCAGATCGCTTGTGTCAGCAATGTTGCAGGTCCAGGTTTCAGACCTTGGCATGGAGGCTGCCAGGAAGGAGATGATGGGTGAGCTCTGGAGGATGATGGAAATCTCCCATGGGGCTTCTTTGCAATGTTTGATAGAGCTCAATGAGACCCCAGTGAGCACCCCATGGGGCCTGGCTTTCCCTGGTCTTTCCTCAGCTCTTCTATCATGAACGTGCTGGCAATGTCCTCTAGACTCACTGCACAGGTTTCTCAGCACTGCGTCTCCCACCCAGGGTAGAAAGACCTGCGGTGGAAGAGACGGACTCAGCATGGAGCTCAACCTCTGGTTGTAAAAGAGTCATTGGTTTAGGAGCTGCTTCCGACACGGATGGTGCTATTCAGAGATAAGTTTTTCTGCTTGTCTTCCAGGGCCAACTGCATCCTTTAACTCAAAGGGTATTTCATAATTCAGCCATGCCATCCACTAGAGTGAGTTGGTACCTATGGATGGATGCTCTAGAGATCTCTCTAGATCAATGGAGTCCAAGTCCCCTCTCTGCACCACTCTCTTTTCCCTAAGCACCTGAAAAATGAAAGCCTGTTTTACTTGTTGAGTTCCAACAAGCCCAGCCACTTGTAAAACCCTTTCCTTGGAGTGTCCTACCAAGCTGCACTACTTAGTGTGTAGGACAGGCAGGAGGCCCACACCAGGATACGTCTGTCTTTGGTTAACGCTCAACTGAAACTGATGGGCTTGGTGACAGACAGGCAAGGGGGTGTCCAGTTACCCATGCAGCATTTGGGACCCTGGGCCCTCACTCTGTCTGTAAAGCGAGGTGTGCAGTGTGATGCTGAGAAAAAGGAGGAGCAACGTTTGCCCGACAGTTGAGAAGACTCACTTTCGTTGCTTGCATCCAGATTGCCTCAAGACTAGTTCTATGGTTGGGAGGTCGGACCAACTTTAGGACAGCCCCTCCCATGGGACCTCAGGTATGCTCAGGACTTAGAGCTTCTTACAGGGTATCCTTACCCACCTTGCTGAAGGACAGTGTGCCAAGCAGCCTCCTGATAATTCATCAGCAATTGAGCAGAATAGATGGATTTGGATCCAACCTCTTCCAAAGATGGGTAGGTTTTGTTCTGGGTGTACTCAGGGAGAAAATGAGCTCCTGGTACTTGGGATACTCTACGGGCTCAGTCTGGTTTATCCGCTCATGCAGCTCTCTCCTGCTGCCTGCCAGATCTGGCTGTGTTGGCAGAGGTGGGTCCAAGGACTCCAGTGTAGGTGTTTCTGGACCCATCTGAGCCATTCACTGCAGTATACAGCCCAGCCTACCCCCACCATGGTGATGGGAGCCGTTTCCCATGGGGAACCCCCATCAGCCAGCAAAGGCTTCGCTCCCACTTGGGGGTCATTGCCTTAGGCTGCCAGTCAGATTTCTTCAAAAGGATCATACTGTAGAAAATACTTCTTGAAATTAAAACCTGGTAAATAAACAACTCCCTTCTCCTGTTCCTCCCATTGAGGTTTCTAGACATTTCTGTTACAAAACCTCTACAAAATCCAGAGGTTTAACAACGCAACAAGCTCAGTGGTAAGATGTTGACCTGCTGGTGTCATTGTGGTTGTCCTGGGTGGGAGGTTCAAGGCTTGAGGGCTCAGTTTGGGTACCAGTGCCCTGTCTGGGTGAAGTACTTTTCTTGCCCAGAGTTGCCTGACCATGGAGTGGCGCAGCAATGCTGCCTTCACCAGTCTCTGTCCTCTTGCAGAAGAATTTTGGGGGCTCCCTAAGTGTCTGGGTGGAGTCTGGCCATGGGATCATGTTGGGAGCTATTGTAACATGAGGAATAAGGATCCTACCTGTGCAACTGCCCTTGGACAGAAAAGACAGCTTGGCCAGAATAGTCCCATGCACCAGGAACATTAGCGATGCAATGGAAACCCTGCTGGTTTGTGCTGTTGGGATGTTAAATCCCCAACACTGAAGTGTTGAGCTGCCCAGGCCTTTCTGGAGGGAGTAGGGGCTCTTGCCTGCACTGTGGTAGGTGCTTCTCTTCCTCGATTGGGCTACGTAACCTGTCCTGAGCACCGGCCACTGTTGCTACCTGATTTACAGCAGTGCTCACAGAGGCTATGGACCACAGCCTAGAGCTTGTACAACTAAAACTGCAAAAAGTTCACAGCAGAGCAGGCAACTGGCGGGTAGATGAGATGACTCCAGTGTAATCAACATTAGCAAGGCTGGGACTTGAACCCTTTTCCTGGGAGCGTTCATCAAATGCAATGTCTTGAAGGTTGGGAGAAACAGCAGGCAGACAGCAGCGCGTGGGAAAGCCAGGGGTCCAATGTTTAATGTTACTGCTGCTTAGGGGCAGAAGTAGCTGCTATTAGGTTGCATTTAGTGATTTGGAGCCAGAAGGTTGAGGTCATGGCCACAGAGCGTGACCTGGTGTTTTGTGTCCACTGCGATTCCAAGATCTCTCCCCAAGAGCCGGCCTGGGAATGGCATCCCCCTCCTCCTGCTCTGGGTTAGTTGGGACACTACCTGCCTCTTTCAGGGAGGATTTTGCTGCCTTTAATTTCACGTGGCATGGAAGTGTGTGTGTGCGCGCCTGTGGGAAATGGGCAGAGGAACAGATTTAGGTCTGAGCTGCAAAACATGGGGGTTTTGCTCAAAGCACCCTGGTCTGTCCACTTGTGTTTGCCTGTTGCTGGTTGCTCTCTGCAATGGAGATAAGGGTGCAGCCAGGCTGGATATGACATACCAGCATTCAGGCATGCCCTGAAGAAGGTGGGAGAGCAGAAGGTGTGAGTCTGGGACTCTCAGACCTCTCCTGCTGGACTATTACCGTGGGATTCAGCTCAGCAGAAGCTAGACAGCATGTGTAGGACGACCTGGTCAGCCCCAGATACTGTTATGGGGAGATATCTGATACAGGCCAGGATGCCATTGGCCTTCTTGGCCACCTGCGCACACTGCCGGCTCATGTTCAGCCGGCTGTCGACCAACACCCCCAGGTCCTTTTCCGACAGGCAGCTTT
>NW_008795557.1:347737-358406 GCF_000699145.1 Aptenodytes forsteri
GTGTGTTTTCCTGTTCCTTTCAGTATTCTTCCCTGCCACATTGTAGGGATTGAGGAAAACACTACCTGTGCTCCCGATCCTTCAACCAGTCGCCCCAGTGCCCCGAAGTCCCTTTTGATTGCTAAGGGATCTGCTTTAGGGTGAGACCTGTCTGACACATTTCCAAACCTTTAGGGTGAGATGACGCATGCAAAGCCTGTGTCTCTCCCATGGGAAAACCCCAGATGTTGGGTAAGCTTACTTACCTCCTGCCTCAGTTTATCCGTCTCTAAATGGAGAGAGGGAAGCATTGCCTGATCTCATAAGGGCTGGTACGTACTATTAGAGAGCTGGTGCTCTGAGAGCGATAGCAGAGCTATGTCAGTAAATACCGGTGCTGAGCTGCCCTTTGAAATCACCCTGCAGGGAAGGAGAACTCCCCTCTATGGAAGGGCACCAGGCAACCCTGGAAAGGGGCAGGTTTAAAGGCCAGGTCTATGGGCTGGATCCAGAGAAATACCCTTTTTCCTCAACCGCCTGCTCTTGCTAGAAGGACATAAAGACACCAGAAAGTTGTCTCCCTACCTTCCTGGTTCTCATCCAGCCTCAGCCTCAGACCAGAGCAAAAGAGGGTGTAACAAAACAAGTGCAGTGGGAAAAGATCTGACCCCATGAGCCCAATGTCCTCCTTTGAGCAGTGATGAACATGGTGGCATCCGTGGGACACCCCACACGTCAGCAGTTGGTGGGGTAACTTGCCCCTGGGGTAGGTTTATTTCTGGTTTCACGTCTGGCTCGAGAGAAATTGGGATAACCCACAAATGTCTGAGCACGTTTCATATGACAAAGAGGGAAAGTGGTGAAGAAGTGATCCCTTCTGAGTTTGGCTTCGGTGTTGCCATAGGCTTGACGAGATGGGTTTGAGATCCTTCCTACAGCAAGGTAGAGCCCAAGTTAACCACACTGCCTTGGACACTCTGGGATATGTGCAATATCTGGCTAGGACCTTCTTGTTCTAAAGATACTACAGTCAATTGTCCGGAACTGATCGTTTTCCTAGGAAAGGGAAGTCCCAGGTACTTCTTGATCAATTTTTCATGGAGAGTTTTGAAACTGTCAAAATATCCCTTGTTCACACAGACTCTGCTTTCAGCCTTTTGTCTTTATCTCAGTGAAGGTGAAAGCGCTGCTGTTGAAATACCTATGAAAAAGAAAAAGTCATAATTGCAATGTGTTTGCAAAAGGAAGAGAGAGAATATTTTGCTTTGGCCCCAAGTGGGTTGTGAATGGGGAGAGGAGGGTGATTTTCCATTTCTTTACAAATTTTCTTCCTGGCTACTGGCTGGGGGAGAAGAAAATAAGAGTTAAAAAAAACCCAAGCAAACTTGAAACTTCCCAAAATAAGAAAATCGTCCAGCTCCTACGTGCTGATTCCTACATGCCTGAATCGTGCTGCAAAAGCCCCTTCTGGATGTGCTTAACCCACCTCCCCAGGCAGGAACAATGATAGGAAAAATTTCAAGGGTTTCAAGGTTTGCAGGAAAGTCTGATGGCCCTCAGACTTTGACATTCATCTCCACGCAGCATTATTTTCAGGCAGGGATGGAAAGACCTTTGTCTATGACTGGGCAATGCAGCAAAAGGGGATACCTTCTTGATGCCCATCTGTGCCTTGGTGCTCGTGGGCTGATGCGGCCGTTTCTGTGCTGTCACAGCAATGCTTTCCTCATCCAGGCATGTGCTCTGGGATCACTCTTCCTCTTCCTCACTGCTCCTGGAGAGATCCTGACTTCGGGGAATTGCACTGCTGTCGTTCATCTGGCCAGATTTCTTCTCCTTGCTCCCCTCGTGAGACGTGAAGGGTAGTGAGGGTGGCCTGGGGACGGTGTCTGTGCAGCTCTGTGCCAGGCACGTGAACTCGATGGCAGGAAAAATGGGTTATTTCTCTGGTAGGCATCCTGCACTGAGTGCATGCCATCCGTGGAGGGGTGCCTGCCCCTTCCTTGGCTTTCCACACTGCTTCTGCAGGGATGGGGAAAGCCCGCAGCTCTATTGCCTCTTCCAGCTGGCCCTGCTGGCTTGCATCCCAGCTCTACTGCAGGATCTGTCCTATCTCCCATGGCAGTGAGCTCCACTGGGTGCCCTGGGTCCTGGCCACGTTGACTTCTCTCTTCTCTTGGCATCCTCCAGGCCCTGCTGTCGTCTCAGGGTGCGGCGGAGGCAATCGTTAGCGCTAAACCAGTCGCTTGAATTTCCCCCCTTCCCTCAAAGTAATTTTTTCTCACTTCCGCACAGCGTGTGGAGTGAATTTTAGCACCCGTAAACACTTTGCATTGCTGGCTCCCGGCTAATTGACTCTGACAGTTAGTGTAGTCAGCAGCTGAATGGTGTCACTGGGAATTAGACTGCCGTGATAGACTGCCAGGAGCAAATTACTTTGTCACTTCTCAGCTGACTCTAAAATATGGGGCTTTTTTTTAATTCTTCTTTCTACTTTTGATTTTTTCCCCCAGTTTTTGTTTTGTTTTTGAGATTTTCTTCATGCGTGTGTGTGAGCGCACACGGGCGTTTGAAGCCCCGATAAACCGAGCCTGATTTGTTTAAGGATCATTTTCTGTCGAAGACAACCTGGCGAGTTGGGAACAAACTCCTCTATCCCCACTCCGCCTTCTGAGCCCCCCCGTAATGTTTATGAAGCAGGTTCTGGAAATGGTCTTTTAAAGGGGACCCAAGGGGACGGCAGGCAAGTGACTTGCACACGGGGAAAGAGATTACACATGGCTCCCATGGCGCACACATCCCTCCGCCTGTCTAACGGTGTCCCCCCACCCTGGTATCCATCACCCATCTAGCAGTGCCATGGATCTATCACTCATCCATCCACCTACACCAGGCATCTTCGATTTGCTTGTTCATCTCCCTGACACATTTCTTTTGCCATACAGTATTTCAGGATTGCATCCATTTGCCAGCTGTACCTCTCTGGTTATCTGTCATCTGGCTGTGGAGTTTTTCTGGTCCATCCTTTGATCTGCCCCTTTGCTGAGCTTATCCCCTTACCCCCTCCCAAATGCCTCCCATGGTGCTGGACCCCTCCAAGCCAGCGGTGCTGGGATGGTTGCTGTCAAGCTGTCCATCCTCAAAGCCCTTTCAGGGTCCCGTTGGCCACTTGCATGCTGCTTGTTGGAAAGCTGGTGTGAAAAGCTGCTGCTTGGGTGTTCTGCATGCGCTGGTGTCAGTGCAGCCCCTCTGAAAAACAGGATGAGTGGGATTTTAACCAGGCAAAGGTAGGCAATTCATGGGGCGATGGAGCCAAGCCCTGTTTCAATGTCGCATGGATGCCAACCCACCATGGCTGTCCTTACCTGGGAGGACCTGGGCTCTCCCAAACAATGTCACTCTGACACTCATATGCATTAGGGTTACGAGAGAGTTATTTCCCTGACAACATCCCTCTGCCTCCGTGCAGAACCTTGAAATGTCACCCAGACCAACTCAAGGCCAGAGGAGAAAGGCATGGGGCAACTGCCTGGCTCCGTGCTCAGTATTTTGGGACTGGAAGTGAAGAAGAGCCCTGAACCCCTTTCATCCAGCTAGACCAGTCATCTGGGGATGAACCAGGGCTTTGGTGCTATTAAATTAATCCTGCACTTGAAGGGTTTTTCATACATGTGGGAATGAGAGGGAAGGGCTGGTGCGCCGGAATACTGGGCTGGTTTTTTTTTGGTAATGTCACTTGCTTTAATGGGTTCATAGGGTTCATGAGAGGCAGGTCCTGCTTGACCAACCTGATCTCCTTCTATGACCAGGTGACCCGCCTAGTGGATGAGGGAAAGGCTGTGGATGTGGTCTACCTGGACTTCAGCAAGGCCTTTGACACTGTCTCCCACAGCATTCTCCTAGAGAACCAGCGGTGCTGGGATGGTTGCTGTCAAGCTGTCCATCCTCAAAGCCCTTTCAGGGTCCCGTTGGCCACTTGCATGCTGCTTGTTGGAAAGCTGGTGTGAAAAGCTGCTGCTTGGGTGTTCTGCATGCGCTGGTGTCAGTGCAGCCCCTCTGAAAAACAGGATGAGTGGGATTTTAACCAGGCAAAGGTAGGCAATTCATGGGGCGATGGAGCCAAGCCCTGTTTCAATGTCGCATGGATGCCAACCCACCATGGCTGTCCTTACCTGGGAGGACCTGGGCTCTCCCAAACAATGTCACTCTGACACTCATATGCATTAGGGTTACGAGAGAGTTATTTCCCTGACAACATCCCTCTGCCTCCGTGCAGAACCTTGAAATGTCACCCAGACCAACTCAAGGCCAGAGGAGAAAGGCATGGGGCAACTGCCTGGCTCCGTGCTCAGTATTTTGGGACTGGAAGTGAAGAAGAGCCCTGAACCCCTTTCATCCAGCTAGACCAGTCATCTGGGGATGAACCAGGGCTTTGGTGCTATTAAATTAATCCTGCACTTGAAGGGTTTTTCATACATGTGGGAATGAGAGGGAAGGGCTGGTGCGCCGGAATACTGGGCTGGTTTTTTTTTGGTAATGTCACTTGCTTTAATGAAAGACTTTTCCTCTCCCTGCTGTGCCCGCATCCTTAGACCAGCGCCACTTGTGCAATGCTGCTACTATCACACTTTGCATCTTTCCAAGTGTGATTCCACCCCATAAAAATAGTGACTTCAGGATTTATGCTGACAAAACCACACTTTCTTTACAATTTACCACTGGTGCAACCTCTCTCCCCCCACTCCCCCTTCCCATCACCCTGGTGCTGAGGGGTCAAGTGTAATGTTGGCCCAAGGGAAAGTCTCTGGCCAATCCCTATGACTGGACTCATTGTTCTCCTCAACACAGGCCCTGGCATGCCAGCCAGCCTTTGTCAGAGAGAGGAGAAGGTTGCCACCTCCTTTGATCTAGGAGCTGTAGGGATCTCATAGGGTTGACTCCAAGACCACATATGGGCAGTTGGGCCCCAGGAATGGGGACCTATAGCTGGGGTATAAGCAGCCTTTTGACTCTGTCTTGAAGGGTTTTGTTCTTCTGCCTTGAGACTGGAGTCCTGAGATTCAGGGGAGAGGAACATCTGAACATGAAGTCCATGGCCACATCTCTTTGCTGCAGGAAAAAGAGATGAAGAAGCATAGGTGGCAGTTCAGAAACTGAAGAACAAATAAAAAGTCCTCCAAATGCATTTACATTATCCTGGATTTATACTGGGGAGCACCTGGTTGACCCGGGTGTGAATCAGGACTTGCTGGGTTGTGCTGCTGGAGACATTCATTCCTCATTGAACTCCTCCATGGGGTGATTTCCTAACAGTTTCGGCAAGGCTACTAACCTCCCAGCCTCTCCAAAGCCTAAAACATCTGGGCACCAATTGTCCCCACCAGAGAGGAAGACAGTGGCCAGGACAGCCAGGGTGGCTGTCCTGCTGCAAGACCGGCAGAAATGTGACAATCCCACCTGCAAGAGATTTTGCACAGCCAGGTTCACCTCATGCTCCCTGGACATAGGGCGTAAATGCCCCAGCAGGTAACCCCCATGAAAATACCAACTCTGGCTCTGCTTCCCACCAATAAACCCAAGTGTGTTTAATCCTCAAATTGCCTGGGTCTCCCTCTTGCCAGCCTCTGGCTCTGACACAAGACATGCATCAACCCTAAGTAGCTCTTCGCTGGCCACGCAAATAAAGAGGCACCACAGGTGTGGGGAAGAGGCCATGGTGGAGGAGATAGGCACAGGGCTGGCGGCTCACTGGAGGAGCTGGCAGGGATGAGATGGCAGGATGGGACTGCTGAGGTCCCCACTGCATGTCTTCGGCCAGGTCCCTTCTCGTGGATGGCTCAAGCGCTTGGCTGTGTGCTGGGGAAGAGGTGATGTTCTGCGCACACATCTCAGTGCCCAGCCTGCCTGGATGCACCCCTCTGCATTTAGATGGAGCTGGGAACTGCCATCCCTATTTTGGAGAAGAAACCATGATTTCTGCCTGCTCCCAGTGGCCTATGGGCTGCTGGTAGGCTGGCTGGTAAGCTGGGTGCCCTGAGGTCTGCATATGTCTCCTGGACCAGACAGTTTCATTGGAGGCTCTAAAGGAACAGACAGTTCCCCAGGGTCCACTGAGCCCTCCCACTGGTCCTTCAGGTGGACAGAGTCTTTTCTGGATTGCCAGGAGCAGGTAAATGCCATGGTAAAAACACCTCCCCATCCAAAGCATGTACCCTGTTTCTGCCCAGTGCCTGCCCAGGCAGCAAGATTATGGTGACCTGGCCCTTGGGCTTTTGGCAAGGTGGATGGTGCTCCTGACACCACTTATCCGAGACACCTGGTGAAAGTGTTGGTGTCAGGCATTGGGCTTTGCATGAGTAACAAGTGGTGTGATGAGCAGCGGTGATGTGATGAACGGCAGTGATGCGATGAGCGGCGGTGATGCCGACACGTGTCTCCTTGTCGCTCTCAGAGCTCCTGCCTCTCCTCAGAGGAGAGTTTGACAAGCGGATGCAAGGAACCTGATGGCTCTGAAAAGGAGAAGATATCTCTGCAAAGCAGCGTCAAGAGGGTTTTGTGGGTACTCACCTGGTGCACGGAGTTGCCATAGGCAAAATCAATGTAATGTTTAACTTTGGTGGCATTGTTTTAATTCCTCTGGGCATGGTTGGAGAGAGGTGGGGAGAGCAGAGAGTATTTCACATTAGCACAAGGCTGCTAAGGTCTGAAGTGTGCCCCAGCTGCTCCTGCAGAGCAGAAGCCTTCATGTTTCAAAGACAGCTTCTTATTTTGGTGGCCCCCTTTTCCCTTCAGATGCTCAGGGCTGAAGGCACCTGTGGCTCCAGGAGATGTTGACGTGAGCAGTGGGTGCTCAGAGCTCCCCGCTCATGTCCTCGAGGTGACCCATGGCAGGGATGGTTTGGAGGAGGGATGATCTTTGGAGGGGAAGAAGAACGCCTCCAGCCTGTCAAGAGGAGGGCTGTGTCTACTGGGCAAGAGCCGAAGGAAAACTGATCAACGGAGCACAGGAGAGAAAATGAGACACCCAGAATAGCTCGGTGTCTGCACCTGCGCCTCGCGGTGAAAGCCTGTCCATCCACGAGACCTGCCCTCCTGCCTGGCTGCTGCCCCATCCCAGTGAGGGACTCTCCCCACGTGTCAGGGTCCTGCAGAAGCACAGGGACCCTGCGGCACTGCTGTAGTGGCTCCATGGGTCTGCAGACATGCCTAGAAGTGGTCCCTGGCAGAAGCAGAGCCTGGGAGAGTGGTCCCTCAGGGAGAGCTGAACTCAGGCCAAGGTCTGTCATCTAAATGGGATTTGACTTATCAGGAGAGCTAATCCTGGTGAATTTGGGTGAATTGCAGTGGGGGAATGGTATCTGGCTATGCTTGGGGTTTAAACATGCCCATTGTTGTGGCCTCCTGTCCCCCAGAGCATCTGCCAAGTGCTGCTTTGCACCCTGCAGAGCAGGGACCTCTCCAAATTGAGCTTTCTTTTCCCTTTTTGGTCCACTTGCCCCATTTCTCCTAAACTGCTTCCAGTGCCCTGTACCATATGTAGCGTAGGACACTGCAGGGATTTTTTTGCGGTCCATGTTCTGGTAGACTCAGAGGCGCTTTATTGCAAAAAATCTGGTTCCTTCCATCAGGGAACAGAAACAATCCCCTGTGCACCAGGAGGCCAAATGAATCGGAGGGGGAACAGGGACTTTGTGGAACAGAGCGGTGCCAAAATCAACTGCAGATGGAGAGTGCTGCCCAGAAAGGAACAGGATGTTTTGACGAACAATTAGAGGAGAAAAAGAAGAGCAAACCCACCCCAAAGCAGGAATGCAAAGCACTCCATCACTGCCCGGGCTACTTAGCTTTGCCCATTCCGGGGACTCTCTCGGCTGCGGCCTCCAGGCGATGAGTTTCTCAATTCACAGTTTTGGGAGCACATGTCCCTCTGGCCTGCAAGCTGTCGCAGTTCAAGCGCATTAACCTCCCCCTGCCAATGTCCCGCGACGAGTGATTTTAATTTTACTGGCTCTCGGATTACACTGAGCAGTGGGGATGTTTAAAAACATCCCTGGGTTGGGGCATTTTGACTTTCCCCTTCTAGGATTGAAGAGCAATGTCTCTGAGGGCCTGATCCTGCTCCTTCACTGTGCAGTTGTGATAACAGCACCAGGAAGATCCCAGATGACCCCCGAGCATCGGCATTTTGCCAGGAGACCGCGCAGCACCATGATGCCCCAAGCCCTTCCCTGAGACATGCGAAGTTTTGAACAGCAGCCATCCCACGCCGCCCCGAATCGGGCTACGTGGTGTGGTTACAGGGCACCTGGATCTGGCCCGGGAGACTCTGTGTGTGTGTGTGTATGTACAGGGCACTGTGCATGTGAGGCCACGTGTGCAAAGCCATGCATTTCATCAGGAAGGCACAAGGTGGTGTTGGGAAGGGTGTGAGCATGCACGCGTGCATCCCAAGCACAGGAACAGCCTTGCAGGTGCCTTAAAGGTCGCATCAGGCTGAATACTGCCCCGTTTGCCATTGCTGCACCGTTTGCTACCACTGATGGCTCTGAATGCCCCATTCAGGATAAGGAAAGGGCTTGCGACACATGAGGAGAAGCAGCATCCTCTAAAAACACATCTGAGCCGGCCCCGTTCCAGCAAACATCATGCCAGGCCACTCGTTCTGCAGACACACTCATAGGCATCGCAGTGCCTCCCATGCAGGCGCACGCACACAAACACACGCAGATCCCTGTATGGCGATGGCCGCATACCCAAACCAGGAGCCTTCACCCCTCTCCTCCCTCTGCTCACGCACCCTGTCCTTTTCTTAAGAAAATCCCTCTCTTTGGGTTTCTTCAGCTTCGCAGCCTTTAGGGGTCACTCCTAGCAAGATTTCCATCGTTTCCCTGCAGCCTCACAAGGTGGAAAAGTCTTGTAAGAGCCGGCTGTGCTGTCAGGGTGCCTGGTTTCCCAGCGTGTTTCATGCTGAGTGTCCCCAGTTGCTAGTAGGGCCTGGGCATGATCCTTCCCTTCTCTTTGGCACTGGGTCTCTCCCCCCTGCCACGATGACGTGCTTTCTTTACACGGGTGGGAATGCCATATAGGCAGACACGGTGAGGAAGGAGGCAGATGGTGCCGTGCTGGAAACTGCATCTTCTCCTGACTCCAGAAGCTGGGTCTGAAAGATGAATAACCCAGGGCATGCAATGCAGCTATTGGTTTGGGCTGAAAACCCTTGCAGTGCCTCTCTGAGAACATCTCTCCCAGCCTCCATCTCTGCACTCTGCTGCCTGTCCAGCTCGAGACGGGCCCCGTAAAGTGGGGTGCACTGGCTGGGAAGGGGAATAGCAGCACGAACCATGCACTGCTAACCCTTATGCCTTTCTTCATGCGCTGTGAGGGCAGGGATTCACCCCCTCTCTCCCCTTGGTGGCTGCCATTGGCTGCATCGATAGCGACGATTTAAACAGCATGAGAGGACGTTCCGGGGCAGTGGAACGCTGTCATCTGCTCCGCTCCATTGGGCCCAGGCCAGAGGATGCTGCCTCCAGTGATTTGTGAGTGTGGTTCAGGTGTTAGGGTGGGCTAAAGACTATTTGCAGTGCGCAGCACGGAGATAACCACATCGTGCTGGAAGGTAAGAGAGCTGCAGTGCGGCTACAGGATGCTCCATGCCCCATAGTCCTAGGTCTGTTTAACTGGGAAGTGTGGATGTGTCCCTTGTGACACACAGCAGTGCCCAAATCAGCATCACCGGGGCTGTTTGGGGCTGTGTAGATGTGCTGCCACGTGCGGTTTCCTCTCTAGGAGGCATAGCAGTCCCTCTGCACTACGAGGTAATGCACATTGCCACGTGCTCGGGTTGGAAAGCCCCCAGGTCACCTCCAAAATCAGGCGAGCAGGGGTTTGGTGTGAAAATCAGGCTGTGTTACCCAGAGGAGTGGAGCTGGCAGCTCTGGCTGGGACCGTTTCAGCGGAGCTGTCATGCTCCAGCCAGCACCAGCATCCCCCATCCCTGCACAGCCCCCTTCCCCCCTGAATCAGCAACCCTCCAAATTGTCGGGGGGTGGTTATAACCCCTGGGGAAGCAGCTGGCATTTCCTTCCCACCCTGGGAAGGCAACATCCCCACCGGCATGACACTCAGTGGTGGCCAGACAGCCAGAGATCCCCTCCAGCTCCCAGGCGTTTGGTCCCAGCGATGCCAATGGGGCGGTCGGGCGCAGAGGGACAGCAGGTCCCTTTGGTGAGAGGAAGAGGACGCAAAGCCAGCGTTTGCCTTGGGAAGCCTATTGATTGGATTTCCTGGACAAGCCAAAAAGCCTAATAAAGGGAATTGTTCAATAATGAAAAATAGACAATTGGACTCTGTTAAGTGACTGAGCCAGCGGCCAGCCTGAGTGCATTAAGGGCCCTGGCTCAGGGCCCCTGCTTGCTCGCAGAGAAGTGGCTGTGGAGCAAGGGATGGCCAGGAGAGCTAGTGCTGGTACCAGTTTGCCGAGGACATTTTAAAGGCACTTAAAGGGGGCTTATAAAAAAGATGGTGGCAAACTTTTGAGCAGGGCCTGTTGCGACAGGACAAGGGGGAATGGCTTTAAACTAAAGGGGGGTAGATTTGGACTAGATATAAGGAAGAAATTTTTTACGCTGAGGGTGGTGAAACACTGGACCAGGTTGCCCAGAGAGGTGGTGGATGCCCCATCCCTGGA
>NW_008795557.1:358671-367740 GCF_000699145.1 Aptenodytes forsteri
GGGCTCTGAGCAACCTGATTTAGTTGAAGATGTCCCTGCCCACGGCAGGGGGGTTGGACTAGATGACCTTCAAAGGTGCCTTCCAACCCAAACTATTCTATGATTCTATGATTCAATGATTTTGGGCTGCCCCACGCCCTGGGAGTGAGGCAATGGCTCCTGGCAGAGCTCCAGGACTGGCACAACAGCACTGGGGTGAGAAGGGTCTGGCAGGAGGGAAGAGTCTTGTGGGATGCCCCAGGGCAGACCCAAGGGCTGGCCGTGCACCCTTGACGTGCTATGGATTTGCTACAGGATGGTGCAACCACGCGGTAGTGTGTGTAGGGACAGCGAGATGGGGCGTGAGGTCTAACAGCTTGAGAAAGGGACCATGGGGACAGGCAGCATGCAAAGGCAGACAGACAGAGGGATAAGAAGGGGGATGTGGTGATGGCTGGCTTGCTTGCTCTTACCCCCAGCGTTGTGGGTAGATTGACCATCCCCTCTGGATGGGTGATTCCCCTGAGCCTGCAGCCCTGCTGCGTTGCTCCAGCCCTGCCTGCAGTGCCGAATGGTCTAGCTGTGGTCCCTGGCCCACCTGTCCCTCCAGGGTGAAACCTTAGCCTGGTGCTGGGACCTCTGTCTGTGCCAGCTTGGAGTCTGATATATTTTGTCCCCTGGCATGAGAAGATATCTGCTGCTGGAGCCTTGCACATCCCGCTGCCAGGTCCCTGGCCCCGGTGGTGTAAGTGGATCCTTGCAGCTCGCGGCTTGTTATGTTTCCCAGCACAGTCTGTGCCGGTTAGCATGCACCTCCAGGAATTTGGAGATGCTCCTTCCAACAGGGAGGCCCCTGGGTAAGAGATGGCATCTTCTCTCCATGACGTAAGCCCCCGCTGAGCCAAATAGCTCCGTGCCCAGGTGCTGTGCAAAGGGCTCGCCCCAGCATGTATCCCTACTGTAAAACTGGTTGCATCATGCAGCCTTCATCCTCCTCCACTCGGGACCTCTTGGGGATGCATGGCTTCATTATGGTCGGGTGTGCAGGAATGGGAGGGCTGATCTGAGCTCCGTGCACCTCGTGGTTGGGGTGCTGCCTGTGGGGTAGCTTTGTGCACCAGCAAGTCTCCCGCTGCAGGGCTGGTGGTAACCCTGGGGGAAGCCCATGGGTGGGGGCTGAGCTTGGTGTCTTCCCAGCGGGAGGTGGTGATGCATCGGGTGTCAGCCCTGGGTGCCAGCCAGGGTGTCTTCTAACAGCAACCAGGGGCCTGGCGCTGCTCTCAGGGCAAGGCAGCCAAGTGGCCTGCCGTGGCAGGTGCCCTGCAGGAGGGAAGGGCTGGGGGACAGAAGGGGGACATTTGAGAACCAGGCACGTCTTGCACCCAGGTCCCTGCACCCCAGCAGTGGAAGGCAGCCCTGGGGGGAATGCCTGGCTGAGATGTACCTGCCAACCAGGCCAGAAAGGATGTACACCTCCCCAGCACTGGGAAAAGGCTGAAAGGGCTTTTGTACAGCTTGGATGCATGGTCAGCCTGGCTCTGGAGGACGCCCAGGAGCAGCTTTCCCCCTCAGGTCAGCCACATGTCAGGGCTGGAGTCAGGTTTCCCTGCAAACACCCCCTGCTCTTGTTGCTGGACCACATGGGCTCCCACAAGAGCTGTCCTTTCTGGGGTCCTGCCCTGCTGTCTGCGACAACCCTGGTTCCCTGGATGAGGTCGTCCTGCAGGATGTCTGGGGGTGCCTGAGTAGCTGTAGGTTGTGAAGTCGCTTACAGGACACACGGAGTGTGCAAACGTGTGTGCGCGTCCCTGTGCACGGCTTGCAGCCATGCACGCTTTGGGTCTGTGCTGTGCAGCCTGAGCAGTACAGGTGGCTGCCCCATGCACTGTCTGTGTGCATGCCTGGCTGGTTTTGGGCACAATTTCTGCATGTTGGGGAGCCAGCAAGGTCTTCCCCGAGCATCTCCAGGCCGCATTACCCAGGCTTGTGTCTGGCACATCTTTGCGGCTCACTCGTTTTTTCAATTTTGTTGTGCCCAGACAGATACAATCCCAATTCAAACCGTGTCTTAATCTCAGGTACGGACCTTGGTAGCTTCTTTGTTTTAAAAATCAGACATTTCCCCCAATTTTAGTAATGTTTAAGCCAACTCAGAAAAGTTGGGCTGCCCTAAAGCTGTCTCTGTACTGGAAATAGGACCAGAAGTTTCCTCTTTTCACTCTTTTCTTCTCCTCAGCATCCCTGACTTATCTGTGCTCAACATGGTCCAGCTGAGATGCTGATGTTTCTCTGCAAAGATCTTGCGTGTCACTAAGAAGTTTTTTATCCTCATCCCATACTTTGCTTTTCCTCCTTGCAATTCCTTTACTACGTTCCAGAAGAGGTCCTTCCTCCATGAGATAAGTCGAAGGTTTTAGCTAAATTGTTCTTTAAGGAAAAGCTCTTTGTAAAACTCCATCTTTGTTATGTTCATCTCCAGGAACTCCATACACAGACTACTAGGAGGGATGTAATGGGACCATTTTGGGGTCACCCCTGTGCCCACATGGTGCCTTTGTGACTTTTCCTGGACTTTACCCCCAAAGCAATAGGACTTTGCCCTATTCCAGCAGATGAACCCATTTCTGCACTTTTTTGGAGAAAAGTTTCTTTCATGGTTACATATAACCTGGGGCCTAACTCTGCTCTCCTTTTGGGGTGGTCTTCACAATCAGCAGCCCAAGAAGGTCTCCTTGGGTCAGCCGTGAGCAGGACCCTGTCTGTGCACAGGTCTGTGTGACAGTGAAATTACATCAATGTGCTTGGTGAAACCTCTTGGCACCTTGGCGCTCCTGCTGCCTAGTTAAAGAAATGTCTGAGGGATGCATGGGTTGTCCAGATCCTCATATTCAAGGATTTCATCAGCGTTAAACTGGGTGCCAAAGGAATCACTCTTGGCTCCTTCTACAGTCAAGGGAGAGAGGTAAGTGCCCCTATCATCCCACCCTCAGACCTGAATTCACAGGGTGGTGAATTCCCAGGAGACTGTTAATTACAGCTGTGAGCAGTGCAGCCTTTTCTCTCTGGACTAATGACTTCTGCAGTAATGGGTTGTCCCCTTATCGGTCGGTCCTTTATGTTCCCACATAACCCTCCCCCAAGCAGCAAGCGCAAGCGTCTCTATCCAGCACACGGGGAAATCTAAAATCCAGGTCCCCTAAAGTAAGTGTAATCGCAAGGGTCATTTTCAACTCTGCAGATGCTAAATCGTGCTCTGCTGACTGCTGGAAAACCTCTCCCTCTCCCTCCCAATCCATGCAGAAGTTTTGCAACAGCAGCAAATCCCCTGATAACCCTCCTATGCTGGAAGCAAAGCCCTCCCCAACTCAGTGCACCAATAAGTGTGCTGGGGCACAGCCAGCTCTGCAGAACATCGGCTTCGGTGATATCCTTCTGTTTCCCTCTCTGCTTGGGAGCTCCAGGCAAGTGCCGTACTTCTGAGCCAGTCTTTTTCTTTGGGTCCTAATTCAGGGCAGTTTGCAAAAGGATTAGTTTCTGTTTGAAGTTTTTTTTCATG
Source organism: Aptenodytes forsteri (assembly GCF_000699145.1). Classification (NCBI taxonomy): domain Eukaryota; kingdom Metazoa; phylum Chordata; class Aves; order Sphenisciformes; family Spheniscidae; genus Aptenodytes; species Aptenodytes forsteri. Next base: position 362,207 of record NW_008795557.1, read on the forward strand.
CTCTGGGATAGTATCTAGGCAGAAGAAGCAGGCTGAGGGAGAGAAGAGCCTTGCGGGGTCCCTTCCCATATCCAGTCAAACTGGCAGCCTGTGATGGTGTCGGTGGGCTCAGGCTTGTGTTGGACCAGGTCTAGTGTGCTCGATAGCCCCAGGGTCACTGCTGGATAAGGCACAGCCCAAGTCCAGCTCTGTATGGGAAAACTTTAAGTTGCTTGTTGTGCCAGGTGTTTGAGCTAATGCTGGTACAGCTCACGATGAACGCCATGCTGCACAGAGGTCTCTTCTCTCTAGTTGTCCTTGTCAGAGGGGTGGCTTGGTGCAGGCATGAAGACGCTTGGGGACTCACCGTCTCTGCACCTCTTTCACAGGTACAGCTGTGGCTCCCAGGCCCCTTCGTCTCCTCTCACCCTTCATCTTTGCCTGGCTGAGAGATACCTAACCCCACTGTGGCTTTTCTACTTCCAGCCCCCAGCAGCTGTTCTCTGGCCCTGGAGGCAAGTGCATGGTACAGCTCATTTTGTTACTGCCAAACTCTTTGCCTTGCATCCTAAATCCCAGTGGCTCCATCCATGTGGCCTCTTGGGACAGCTCCAAACTGCTTCTTGGGAACAGCCCCATCCATGCTGCCTTCCAGCAACGGTGCTAGAGATTTTTTTTCATAGTCCCAACTCCCCCAGCATCTTCCATGCTTTGCAAGCCAAGATGCTCACTTTTTCCAGCAGTTCTTCCTGAAGCACAGGGAGAGACCCATGCTGTTGGGCAGGTTGCATGGCCTCCTGCTGTATCATGAGCCTCTCCACTGATCTCCATCAACAAGTTTAAATCCATCAGTGAGCCCATAATTTGGTCCATGGCTTGTTTGCCCAGTTGTTGGCTCCTGGTGTAGGTCAGCTTAGTTCCTGGCTTGAAGCCCTGCATCAAGACCTTGCACTGGTTCAGGATAAAGGATTGCATTTCCAAGGACAGCTTCGCAGCCTGTGGCCACTAAGTTGACCATAAGAGAGTCCACTTCCATATCCTTCCAGATGGCTCTTCATCTGGGCTCTGATGTTTAGCGCACAGCCTGTTCATACTATGCAATGGAAAGTCATGCAGAGGGGTCTGATGGGGACGAGGAGCAAGGCAGGAGCATCAGCCTGGGGCTGAGCCTGGAGGAGTAGGAGGAGAGAGGCAGGTAAGCCCTGTGACACAACAGTTTGGGTATCAACTCATGGGCACATTTGTGCTCCAGTGGGTTGAGCAGATGGAGGAGACTCTCTTTACAGCAGCTGTCCTGTCAGGGCAAGTAGGGCTTACTTTCAGTAGGGATCGGATACACTAGGGTGTATCTGTCTGACCAAAGGCTCCCCAGACGTCACTGGCTCTGCAGGCAATGACTGCAGAGGGACCCCAGGGCTGGTGGCTCTGATGGAGACCCTGATGCTGAGTCCAAGCAAATCCATCCCCATGCCAGGGGCAGCACTGATCACAATGTGCTGAGGGACCCTACGGTGAGTATCTGCCCTGCTGGTGTCTGTGTTTTCTTGCTGTCTTCTCCCAACTCCTCTGCTCCTTCTGCATTGCCCCAATGAACTCAAGTGTTCCTGATCCCAAGGAGTCCTCCCAAGGAGGGACCCTTGGACTGGGCTGTCTGGCTGCTTTTCTGGCCCTGACACTGATTTCCACGGCGATTCCTGTTTCATCTTTCTCATTCTGCCCAGGTCTGCAGTGATTTAGCGCTGGTGGAAAGCAATCGTTACAACCCAGTATCTTCTCCAGGGCCACCACCAGCCTCATCTCGATCCTCCCACGTGCACAAGAGCATCCTGAATTGCTAGATTCCTCCCCAGAATCCTCCCTAACTGCTGAAAGTTTGGCTGAACTGCCTGAAAAGCGCTGCCTTTGGCCAAAACTGCCTTTAAATCCTCCACTTAAATCCCCATGGTCCTGCAGCAACTGAGTGGCTCCATCAGGTGAGCATTTTCCCACCTACATCCTGCCCAAAGGAAAGGGCCCTGCAACTTTTATCTGCTCATCTTTGAATAAACCTCCCAGCACTCAGTCTCCTCCCTCCCTCCACCGTAGCTCGTGCCCGGCTGGGCAGCCTCTTCCTCCTCTCCAGCTCAGACACTGAAGCGAGTGCAGCCTTGGGTCAAGTGTAATCATTTTTATAGAGCTGGGGATCAATAGCCGCTTGAGATAAATGCTGTGTGTCAGAGTCCCCCTCGGATCCTGGAAAGCCAAAGCAACACGACATGAAAGAGCACTTACTATATTACTCCTGCAGGCGGGTGGAGGGGCCAGAGCTCTGTGCCAGATGCTTGGCAGCGCTTCGGGAGCGGTGGTAGGATTCGTGCACGGCCTCTCTGGGGGTAGGGGAGAGCACCCCTACTGCTGCCTAGCCTTTCCCTCTGCCCATCTTTCCCTGGCCTGCAGGTACGTCCCTGTATTACAGAGCACAAACCTCAGCTGCAAGGACACCCGGGGGTCGGTGGTTTCATCCCAAGCCAATGGGTAAGGCATCAAATAGATACATACAGAATTAATGCCATTCTGCTCCAAAACCTCTCTTTGGTAGGTTCTCTTATGGTATATAGTCTTTACTGCCTGTTTGGCTCTGCTGTGTTGCTGTGGGCTGTTAGAAGAGCTGTAGTACCCCCTCAGCTGAGATTGCCGGGGACAGACACCTAGATCCAGCCCCTGGAAAGCACTTTGGGACAAGGTGTTGGATAAGTGTCAACAGGAAAACTCTGGCAATACTCTAAGCTGGCTAATAATTCTCCTGGGATGGAACCAAATTTACTTTGGGCAATTGATGGTTTGAAGAGGAAAATGTGGAGATGTGACGGAGGTGGCTGGGTGGGCACATCTTGTGACAGCTATCCTTTTATTCTTGTATGATGCTTTCTGTGGTGCAGTGTGGTTGGTCTGTGGCTTGTTATGGATGCGTGGCGTTTGCCTAAGTGGACCGAGAGCCTTGTCATCTGAACCTTTTGCCTCCCTCTCCCTTTTCCATCTCTGCCTCTGGCCCCTCTGTAGCTATTGCGATGGAGTTGTGCTCAGGAGCTCAGTGCTGGGGCTTTCTACATGCTCAGAGGTATCTGTTCTGCACAGAGAGCAAGAGCTCGTATCACCCTCTCCACCATGTTCATGGGTGTCCTGTCCAGACCTTACTGAGAAAGAGATCAGTCTTAGCCCTTCATAGCCTGGTCCAGCTTGGCTTGGGAAATGAAAATTGATGCTTGGCCTGGTAAGATGCAGCATCGTAAAGTTGGCGTAGGAGTCCAAGGAATGGACAAGCAGCGGATCTCGTGACTGCCACCCATCCCTGGGTGAGTTCCTCCATCCAGTACTCATCTCTTTTACTGGTTTCCTGTGGTGGTGGCTGTGGGTGTGTCACTGCAGTAGGAGTGGAGAATCTGGAGAAGCAGAGATCTTCTCCATGGATATTTAGTCTCTTTGTGTGGGACACCGTAGGGTGACAGGGTCTGCAAGAGGAGCATTTTATAGCAGCATCCTTTTGAAAGAGAAATTGTTCTCCATTGCAAGAGAGATCAGTTCTCAGTGGGGCTTTGTCTGCACCAATCCCATTGCTCCCCAATGGCAATCAGGATGGGGATGTGGGGGAGCAAGGCTGGGTGCATGTAACAAAGCAATGAAAATGGGTGAGCGTAGTTTAAGGTGGTTTAGACCGGCTGAGCAACTACACACGCAGCCACCTTTCAAAGCAGAAAAGCTTTAGGCAGCCTAAATGTTTTAGGTCTGTATAACTGAGAACTGAAATGCACTGACAATAGTCAGGATGCACAGGGAACCCATCCATCTCACCTCCATCCATTTCTGGTTAGTTTATCCGGTGACCCATCCATACATCAAACCATTTAAAATCCATCCTTTCACTGCTGCAGAGGAAGGTTTGACAGGTGGAGAGGGAAAGTGCCAGGTCATCATTTCTATTATTGTTGCAAATGAATTTTATGCATGTATATTTAGAGATATATATATATATGATCTGCTGTTATTTACTAAAGACAGACATTTACATCCACAGGAGGTATCACTGTGGCCAAGATCTTATCAAACAGAAAAAGCAATACGGAACAGAGCAGCTCTTCCAGCCCAGAGTCCCATTCTCTGTCTGTCTCCATCCACCACCACCATGCAGTGACATTTGAGGCATTTCCAAACTGCAGATTCCTCGCCTCAGAGGCTAAGCCTCATCAGTATGCATGGGCAACAACTGAAAGCATGCCTCCTTGCCCCCTTGCCCCTGATGAGACCCTGGTAGGACACCTGAACCATATAGAATCATAGAAACATAGAATCATTAAGGTTGGAAAAGGCCTCTAAGGTCATTGAGTCCAACCGTCAACCCAACACCACCATGCCCACTAAACCATGTCCCTAAGCGCCTCATCTACTCGTCTTTTAAATACTTCCAGGGATGGTGACTCAACCACTCCCCTGGGCAGCCTCTTCCAATGTTTAACCACTCTTTCAGTAAAGAAATTTTTCCTCATGTCCAATCTAAACCTCCCCTGGCGCACTTGCTCTGACAAAGGCTGCCAGCTTTGCATATCCCAGGCTGTTGCAGATGCTACTGTAAGTGAGCTGTGGTGGTCTGGTGTCAGCCCTGGATTCGATCCCAGGGGATGTTTTGCCAGTGAAATGCTCCCTCCCCACTTCTTCCTCTCTTTCGGCCGAGGTTGGGTAGGTTGAGCTGGGTCTGTTCCTCCATGTGTCTCCCTAAGGTCCCCTTCCACCTCTGATCTGAGTCTGGGTCCTTCTCCTAAGCACAGTGGCTGTTTCCCCTCCTCATTGCTGATTTGGTCCTGACTCCCTCTGTTCTTCTCCTGAACCTGGCTCCGCACGCAGAGCACAGGCAGCCAGTTCATAAAAGATCAGACTTGCAGAGGGACTGCTCTTCCTTGCTTTGGCTCAATTGTCTTGCTGTGCCTCAGTTTCCCTGCTATGGGTGGTGGGTTATATTCTTGCCCCTTCAAGTATCACAGCCTTAGTGCCGGTGAAGACCATGGGTGCTGGTTGCCCTGTGTTGCAGGTGAGGAGACCCAGGCTGTGTCCACACTGCAAGGTACAAAACAGGCTCTGGAATGGGAGAAGCACCGTGAACACTGCTGTCCCAGGGCATCCTGTCCCCACAGCTGCCCCCTCACCTGGCGACCTGGTGTTATTTGATGGCCCTGAGCCACTGTGGCGTTGAACAGCTCACACCGTCCAGCTATGCCCCTTCACCATCCCCAATGGGTGCATCCCATCCTCACTGTCTGTGGGTACAACCCTGGCTGCACACCCACCCCAGGCACTGCAGCCTCTGACCGGGGCTAAAACCATGCCAGGAACCCTCATAGGAATCATAGAATCATAGAATCATTGAGGTTGGAAAAGACCTCTAAGATCATCGAGTCCAACCGTCAACCCAACACCACCACCCACTAAACCATGTCCCTAAGTGCCGCATCTACTCGTCTTTTAAATACCTCCAGGGATGGGGACTCCACCACTTCCCTGGGCAGCCTCTTCCAATGTTTAACCAC
>NW_008795557.1:368230-382191 GCF_000699145.1 Aptenodytes forsteri
CCACTCTTCCCCAGGCCTGTAGCGCTGCATGGGGTTGTTGTGGCCAAAGTGCAGGACCCGGCACTTGTCCTTGTTGAACCTCATACAGTTGGCCTGGGCCCATCGATCCAGCCTGTCCAGGTCCCTCTGCAGAGCCTTCCTACCCTCGAGCAGATCAAGACTCCCGCCCAACTTGGTGTTGTCTGCAAACTTACTGAGGGTGCACTCAATCCCCTCATCCAGGTCATAGATAAAGATATTAAACAAGACCGGCCCCAGTACTGAGCCCTGGGGAACACCGCTCGTGACCGGCCGCCAACTGGATTGAACTCCATTCACCACAACTCTCTGGGCCCGGCCGTCCAGCCAGTTTTTGACCCAGCGCAGAGTACACCTGTCTAAGCCGTAAGCAGCCAGTTTCTCCAGGAGAATGATGTGGGAAACAGTGTCTCTATGCAACTGCATGGAAGATGTTCCCAAATGATCTTTAAATTTCTGAGCACATAACTGCTCTGTCCCATTGGGGCACCTAGTGCAATGGTTTACGTGATGTGTGATGTGTGTGGTACCCACCAGGCTCACGGGACCCAGAAACATCAAGTTTTGCAGAGGGGGAAGATGACCAAGGGGGTTTGCTACATGTTGGACGGCGCTCCAGCATGTGGCACAAGCCGGCAGTCAGAATATCATGGGTGGATTCGTGGCTGGTGGGGGAGATCCTGGCCGGGCTGGAAAGCCAGGGCTGGGACAGGGCTGTGCAAACCCGCAGGCAACCTGCTCAGTGGCTGTTCGAAGCGGCAGGAAGCTGGGCATGGCCTCTCCCCCTCCGGCAGCCTGCAGTTAAATATCGACAGGGGAGGACTGTTTTTAAGGGATGGCTAATTTTATGAGCAATCATCAAGGAACGCAGGGATGCCACTATCTCATCCAATATCCTGTCTCTGAGAGCATCCCCTCCCATCTGCTTCAGAGGAAGGAGTCAGCCCCTGTAATGGACACTTATCCAATAATATGCCAATGGGGGCAGTTTCTTGCTAACCTCAAGTGGTTAGTGTTTGGCGTGTGTCCTGAAACACAACACTGACATCCCTCATAAATATTTATCCCAGCTGCTGGGGCCGTGTGGGAGATGTTTGACTATCTACAGCCTTTGTGGGAGTTTTCAAAGGACTTGTTTCAAAGAGACCCGGTGCCCTGATGTGCTCAGGGTGAAGTGCAGCTCCTGAGTCAGCTCCGATCTGCTGCCACGAGTCTCCAGGGAGGAAACACACCCAGGAACACGTTGGGGTGCAGTCACCATCATCCGGGTTTGCATACTAACTGGGACCATGGCACGGACCTTCAGTCACTGTCCCTAATTGTCAGCACAGGGTTTGACACTGTTTCCACCCAAGCTGGCTGCCATGGTCCTGGGTGGCTTGTGGACACGGTGAGGGGCTGGCGGAGACCAGAGTGGTTTCCCCGGCAGGTGCTATGGATGAGGCCACCATGCTGATCTGCCAGTGGAGACAATCAAATGTCACGCTCCAGGGCTCGACCCGTGTGTCTCCAGGGGTCAGGAAGGGGTTGCCCACCAGGACTGGGAGGCCAGGGAGTAGGGGTGAGGTTAGGGCTCCAAAGACCCCATTTCTTCCTATGTTACAGGCTCTTTTGGCATGGTGTGTGAACACGCTGGGCTCCACAGCAATGCTCTGCGCTGTCCCAGGGGACCCTGCTGCATGTTGCAATACCCAGGCTGTGCATTGTGATGTGCAGGGACACGAGGCAATCCTCCCACTCCCCTCTGCTGACATTTTGGGAGAATATCGCTTTGATTTCTGCTAGTGGACAGACTCTCCTCCCCCTGTTTTTCTCCCCAGGGTGCTCTGAGCCTCCCCCGAGGGACACACAGCAGGGAGTAACAGCAGAGCCTGAGGGGACCCTGGGCAGCCACCAGACCTGCCCGTGACCCTTTCCCCTCCTGCTTTTGGACACAAGCAGGCTCATTTGTGATGTGGGGGTGCAAGGGTTAACCCACCCCAGTTACCCTTGTCCTCTTGGAGCAATGAATTAATTTCATCACTCAGCCCAGGTCCTCCACCCTGGAGTAGCACCTAATGCAACCTTCCCTCCCCCAGCTCCTGGGGGCAGCCAAGCCTGAAGCCCCTCTCACTTCCCACCGAACAATGTTATTCTGCACCGAGGCAATTACCTCCATCTAATTAAAACCAAGGCGCGTGCCATCCCTCAATGACATGGGGGTGGAGGTGGCAGGGAGCAGGGAAGGCTGCTGCTGCCTGTCTTATCCCCCCTCATTCCAGACCTCCTCCACCCCCCCTCCCTGGCTCCCCTCGTTACCTGTGGGACTTTGCTATGGGGCTGCTCCCCAGAAAGCCCCACAAAGCTCAGCAAGGTGGGCAGGGGGGAGGGGGAATGGGAGGAGGGACAGAAAATAGATTGATGCTAATGATTTTGCAGAAGGTGCCTCTGTGTGTGTTTGTGTGTGTGTGTGTGTGTGTGCACATCAGCTCTGGGGGGGGGTCTTTGTCCCATCCTTTCCTCCCACCCCTCCCCTACAACCCTTTAACAGCCACTCAGCTCCAGAAGCTCTTGATTGACTTTAAATGTAATTAAACTGTAAGCATGCCGAGCGGCATAATTCAGGGAGGTTTCATTGCCCATCAGAGAGCGTGAGGGAGTGGAGACAGAGGGGTGTTAATAATGCACTTTTTATTGGCGTGCAATTGGAAGAGGTTCAGGGGATTTGTGGGGAGGGAGGTGTTTGGGAAGGAGCCTTGGACCTGGCAGGGGGGGTTGGGCTCAGGGAGGATGAGTCTGGGTTTTTTTAGCTTCAATCCCAAAGGTCCTGGGAGGGGTGGGGGGTATCCCATGGTAAGTCAGGTGAGGTGTCCCTGAGGCACTACCCCATGGGAGCACTGCGTCTTCGGGTCAGTCCCCGAGGGATGTAGGGATTCAGACCACCCTGGTGCTGTGCAAAGGAGAATCCAGCCCACTCCTTCTCTGTGGCCCATCTACCTGTCTGCATATTTTCCAGATGCTTCAGGGCTGCACTTAGCTGCAATGCACCAGGTCTGGCCTGGGATGGAGGAGGTGGCTTCTCAGCCTTGCTTTGCTCTGTCATGGGCCATGGATCTCCTCTCTGCATGAGGATGGACTGAGACCTGGTGGGAAGCAGGGGCTGCTTGTGTTATTTCAGTAGAGATCTCCCATCACACCCAAGGGCATGCAGGCACCGTGAGGAACAGGGAGAAGCAGAAAGCCAGGTCCCAGTGTCTGGATTTGGTGTTTCAGCCACCAGTATTTCCTCTGAGCAAGGAGGGCATTGCCCTTGCACAGTCAGGCATGCCTGGACTCAGGACGAGGACTTCTTTCTTGCATAGCCACTTGTTATGCACCCTTGCTGTCTCCCATCACATGGGAGGAGAAGTCTGCTGTAGGTCCTCTGGGGAAACCCTGTTTTCCTGAACACAGACTTCCACCAAACTGGCTGATATTTCCTGAGCTGGATGCCAGCTTTAAGCTGATGCTGATTTTTGCCACTTGTCTATTTTTTTTGATTCCACCAGAAAGCACTTCTGCTGTTCCCTCTAGAGGAGAAAGTGGGCAAATATATCCCTGGGGGAGAGATTCTTGCACCAGTTTTGTTAAGGAATGCTTCCCACCTAAAACATCTTAGATATAGTCTCCAAGTTGAAGGCATGATCCTCTCTACAGTACTGCTGTTACAGAAGTTTAGGAAAACTTACCAAATTGTGCTGTGCATTTCTTTGTTTCTCCTCTTTTCTTCAATTGGTGGTATGATCTCTTGCTGAGCCATCGGTGTTTGCTGTGTTTACGGGGCTTGGTGGGGTGATCTGTACAACTTATACATTGGTTTAACATTGTATTGGGCTTCAGGCTGCCCCTAATCCCAGGACTGACAGCTCCATGCTTGGCTCGATCCAGGGCACCTCTGGAGAACTTCTATACTGCAAGGAAAGACCTAGCAGGGATTCGCTTGGTGTAATGCAAGGGAACCTGGGGGCACATCCTAGCTCTTTGCTGGAGAAATAAGATGCACAATCTGGACATCAGTGATATCGAAAGATGCCCCACAGAACCTGAGCAGGTTGAAGGTGACTTCAAGGTTCACAAATGTTGATGCTTTTGGAGGCTCTGCTGTCACTGCCTTGTTTGCAGATGCTGTTTGAAGGATCTGCAAAGAAGGATTCAGCAACGTGATGGTACCCTCCTGTCTCTAACCTGTTGTACACAGACCTAGATGAGTTTTACTGAGCTGTGCTTATGACTGGATTCAGAGGCATTACATCCCTACTGCTCGGGGACTGGCTGGGCATCGGTCGGCGGGTGGTGAGCAATTGCACTGTGCATCACTTGCTTTGTGTATTATTATTATTATTATTATTAGTATATTATTGCTATTATTATTTTATTTCAATTATTAAACTGGTTTTATCTCAACCCATGAGTTTTTTCTCACTTCTACTCTTCCAATTCTCTCCCCCATCCCACCGGGGGCAGGGGGGGAGGAGTGAGTGAGCAGCTGTGTGGTGCTCAGTTGCCGACTGAGGTTAAACCACAACAGTCCTTTTTTCCCCAGTGAGACCTGGGGAAGGTACTGTTGGTCCACACTGGTGTGTGCAGGCATGCCTGGATGCGTCAGCTGGCATGCACTATCAGTGCGGGACAAGGCATAAGCACTGGCTATACAGACAAATATTTGTGAAAGGTCTACAACAGGTTTTGGAAATCGTGCCTGTTAGTTAAAATTAATGCTTGGACATGGCCTTGAATGTTCAGAGCCAAAATACTTGCGTTCTTCCTCGTGCTCAGACTCTGCACTTCTGCTCAAGTTTCAGAGTCTGCCGGGACTCAGTTGTGTGACCCATGGCAAGTCAGAGCATCCCCTTCCACTTCATTTTTGCCATCCGTCACATCGGGCCATGATGCCTCGGTTCTTACAGTGCTTTGAGATCCATGGGTGAAAACGTGGGAGGGGGACTGTGGATCAGTATTTCCTTGGGAACAAAGGCATGGCTGAAAGGTTTGGGAGTGCAGAAGGTCTGGCTTTCAGAAAGGAGGCATTTCAGGTGGCATTTCTTGTGGTGGAAGCTGGTTTAGGGACTGTGTTTCCAGAGGAAGGAAGATATCTCACAGTTTGTTGCATGAGCTCTGAGAGGCAGATGTTGCCTGGAAGGGGAGCTCTGACCCCCCTGCAGAATTCAAAGGAGAGCCACAGGGTGATGAGACCTGGACACCACATCCTCTGTCACCTGCTGGTTTGTCCTCTTCCTAAATTCCCAGGTTTGGAGGTCTGTCTGGGCCAACGTCTGTCCCTGTGGCACCTTGCATGGTGCTTTGCTCATTGCCACAGAAACACCACCTCTCCACCACCGTCTTTCCTGACTTGGAAGAAGATCCTTAGGACACGCCAAAGCAGTCAGCTGAAGCCCCTCAAGATGCATTTACCCTTGATGCTCTTGGTGTTTTGTTCCCGTGGCCACCCAGGAGCCTGGGGTTGCGTGGTATAACCGACAGCCCAGTTCAGCCCATGGAGTGGAGAGTGGGAGCTGCAGCTGGGAAGCCACCTCTCCCAGCTCCCAGAGAGCCGATCAACGGGGCTGGGGGAAGCAGTGACAGGCATGGAGTGGGTCCCCATGCCCGGTTAGGCCAGGCAGAGCCCGCTGGAGCAGCTGATGGGGTTGGGGGGGTGGGGAGCGGATTAAAATTCTCGTTTCTTCACGCTGGGTGAGAATGATACAGTGGATTAAGCTGGGAGCTGCTCCTGGCTGCGGTGCTCTGCTGAATTAGCAACATGTTTGAATGAGATAAAAGGGGCAGCTTACCCCATCGCCCTCGTTCCACTAATCCCACTACAGCTGTGAAATGAATAGCAGCAGATCCGCTTTACTCCCTTCACTGACTATTTTCTACACTTGAGACCGATGCAGCTCCGTGCCGCTTTACCAAACCTGGCCCCGCAGGCGTATTCCTGCTCTGGCCAGATGCTCACTCTTCTGTGAAGGCTACCTATCCTGGGCCCTCTCAGGACAGGGGACCCTTGGCAGAGCATGGAGAACCAGAGTGGGGCTGGCTGCCCTGGTCAGAGCCTGTCTACCCCACCATGGCTTTACAAGGGTCCTTGTCACTCTGGTGTCCGGCCACCGATGTGCTAGAGGAGGGAAAAGGCAGCCCTGTTATAGCAGGTCACCTCAGCAACGTGTAAGTGGTGGGTGTTTCTGCTGCTTCTCACTGGGAGTCTGTCAGGCAACTAAACTGAGGATGCTCCTTGGTCCTGCAGCTGGGGCTGACTCTGGCTGGCTCTGCTCCCACCCCACCTCCGCTTCACTGATGGCACTTTACCTTGTAGTGGCATCTCTTGCTTGTTCATGGGCATCCCAGTCTGGGACTGATCGGAGGTGGTCCCACCAGCTTGCTAGTGGGCAGACCATGGGACATACAGCAGCCTCAAAGGGTCGAGAGTGTCCTAGTGCACTTTCTTCTCTTTCAAGTGGGTCTCAGTATGGTTCAGACTGCCCTCCCACACAAGAATGTGCATGTTGCAGTGTAGACCTTGTGATAACTTAGGACCACAATGCCCCACCTCCCTTCACGCAAAGAAAGATTTCTGGAGGAAGATGAGAGAAGGAGACTGTAAATACCCAGGTAAAGATGCTGCGTGCTAGAGCTTGGAGCAAGGGGTTGCAACCAGTCTCTGGGTCTGTTCACCTGCTCCTGGCACTGAAACAGGTTATCACATAGTTATCACAGTGAGACCAGGAGTCACAACAACTGGATGTTGCTCCACTGGAGCTGGGGAGCTCATAGGTGTCCTTCTCCCAGTCACTTAAAGGCTGAGATTCATCCCTTCTGTTTTGGGAGTCTTCACATAGGTGTTTCCATCTGAGTAGGGTGTTTAGGCTCCTGTTACAACCAGAAGTTTAGATCTGTGTCATCCACAAAGCTGAGAGAGTAAAGTGTCCACTCAGGTGTAGTTGTCTGCTTTAGGAAGAGTGGAAAAGTTCCCTTAGCTCTACTAACTGTATCAGCTCATTCTTCATCAATGGGAGAAGGGGGCCTGAGATGGAGGTGTCTCCACTGCAGACACACCGTTTAGCCAGATGAATCCCATCAAAATGCCCGTTATCCAGATCTCCATGACATGGGTATGTAAAACACACTTACTGTAGGATTGGACCCGTCTGATTGCGCAAAAGTCTCCTCAGGAAGGCTGGAAAAAGTTAGGTGTGTTTTCCTCAGAATTCTGTATGTGCAGATTCAGAAATAGTTCAGCTGGCAATAGCTTTTCCAGAGGAAGGTTCAAGAGAATCCACAAGGAACCGAGACAGTGTAATGCATGCCACGGAGCTTCATCCTCGCTGCTGCCAGGGAAATGGTTTACTGCAGCAGGATTTGTTTGTGTGTTCAAATTTGTGGCCCTTAAATTGTTCTAGTGGAGGTTCAGACCTCTACTGTAGTAAATGTAAACTGCTAGTTAAGAGACTTGCTTCGCTTAGCTACTCTTCAAAAATAGCTCAGAACTAACCTTTGGCTATGTCTACTGTAGTTAATTAGCCAGTATTAAATAGCAGAACTTCACCGGCTGCTGGAACGCTACTGCCCACATTGGTGAGGGTGAAAGGTTTTGGCCTCACTGCTAGAAAATAATTCTGCACCTATATAATTTCCGTAGCTTTTGTGGCCTGAGGGCCCCGGGTGGAAAAGCACTGTCATAACGTGTGAAACAAGAGATTTGACCTTTCTTGCCTTATTCCTCTGCTGCAGTAACTATTTGAAACCCAAATATGCTTGCTGTGTGTCCCATGCTCTCTGCTCTGGAAGGACCCTGCTGCCTTTCCCTGCGTGGCTCTGTGTCTTTTGATCCCTGTTTTGAAGGTCTGAAGAGACTATTGCAACCATAACACTGGGTGTTACACCCCCCAGCCCTGCCTTAAACCTTGGGATTTCCCAGCAAGATAATTGGGCCGTGTCTTGCAGAGAGATTTTATTCAGGTGGTCTGAGCAGCCAGGACATCTCCTGGTGACCCACGGGAGCCAGATCTCATCTACTTTTCTCCTTATTTTTCTCATTCTGCAGGGCACCTCATGCCATCCTGGGCATGGGTCATTCACTGCTCCCGCACAATTGTCCCCAACCCTCTGCCTCCAAAACACCTGTTCCCAGCTGTGAAGGTGAAGGTTGAGCTTCCTAGAGGTGTTCAACACTCGGAGCCCAACAGTGCACAAAAACATCACCTTTGCTGATCCAGAGCTGCAATTAGTTGATGCTTTTCTGCAGTTGTGGCCTAATTTCAGCATGATGAGTTCAAAAGTGTTTGCCTGACGAGCAACTCTGATCCCCTCATCTCCAGGTGCGGCTGGTCCCAGATGCAGCCATTTTCAAAAGTTTTTGCCTGACGAGCAACTCTGATCTCATCTCCAGGTGCGGCTGGTCCCAGATGCAGCCATTGAAGAAAAGCCTCCTAATAGCAAGGTGAGGCTGATGACATGGCCCTGGCCTGGGTTTTCGTGCTGGGTTGGATTCAGCTCCCTTAAACTTTGTTGGCACTGAGTTTAAAGCACCATCTGCAGAAGGCGGTGCTGGATCCCTTGGGCAGAAGGGATGGGGGTGTGAGACTGTCCTGAACAGAGATGACACCTTGCCCAAGAGTCCCGGTCTATTCTCCTCATCCACTGCTTGGACAATCAGATGAAGGCGCACACCTGCATTTGCACCTCCATCCCAAAAGGTGGGTCCTGTTTGTGTGTCATCACCCACAGTTCCCCTCCACATCCCGCTGGCCCACAGTCCCCAGTGAGGTGGCATCCTTCACATTATCAATTTCAAAGACGTCTCTATTAACAGGACAATGGAAGAATAAGCACTTTCCTTTATTCATTTACCCGCTGTCTGATAATATCATATTGATGATAATTTTCCTTTAATGGACCATTTGCAGTAATTATGATGCAGCGGGTGAGTAATTGTATCTGACGCCCGATGCCTCCTATGTAACTCTGCAAACTTAATTCACTTGATTGTCTGAGAGGGAGGGAGAGGAGTGAGACAGAGAGAGGACCGTGTCATGGGCCTCTCTCCCCTCCCAAATGGTCAGTAGAGCAAATTATTGCTTCTTGTGCCTCTGCAGCCCACAGACCTCTGAAGAATGTGCTTCAGTGCCTCTTGTTCTGCAAGGCGATATGTCCCTTTCCCCTTTCTTCCCTTTTCTACCAGTTCCCAAATTTGCCTTCTCTGTCATATTGTCTCACTTTCCCCATTTTCACGTTCTACCATGAGTTTCTAACTAACTTGCCTGTTGGGTGCTTGTTCCCATCGCCCACCAACAGGCTCTCCACTAGGATGAAACAGATGGTGAAGGCTGCCTCTCCTGCAGGCACCACTTTGCACTCTCTCTGCGTTATGTATCTTGTTTCTAGAGGGACCGTGGTCTGTGCCTTTCATGGGAGCTGCCCTCCAGGAACCCCAGGCAGGGGGATTGCTGCATTTTAATGATTTGTGTGATAGCAACACCTTGAAGAGAGACTCTTTCATGCTCTGAGCCTTGCAAAGCCAAAGGAGAAATGAATTCCCTGTCCCAACTGCTCATCTTCCTGACTACAGCAGCACGGGGTGGCCTCCATCAGTTGTTGCTATGCTGGATTCACTCCAGCCAGTCCTGTCTTGGTGTCTTCCTTTAAATAGTGCCAATTAACCTTGCCAGACCTGGGATAAGCCCATGCACAGACTCTCTGCACCTCTGTTCCCTCCTCCTCTATGGCTTGCTGGCGTGGATGCACTTTGTGGGGAGTGAAAGGCAGACCTCCAAAGTGGCTTGCAACCCTCTCTGACGGACAGCAAGGACCATCACTCAACACCAGCTCTCTGTGCATGGTATCTGGTTGATTCAAGGACTTGTGGGGACCTGGGCAACCCAGCAAAGGTGGCATGGTGCTGCGAGAGGGGCTGAGCTCTGTTCCAGGCTGCACTTTGCAAGCTGAATCAGCCCTGGGAGTAGCAGGCAATGGCACCTCTGTGGTGGTTTCTGTGGTAGCCAGGGTGTTAGCATGCAGCTATGCTCAGCCGTTAACACCTTTGGGTGCAGAGTGTGAGATGCCCCAGACAGCAAGCTGCTGGGAGAGACGAATGGCCATGGATCAGCTACCACAGGCTGCAGTCTGTGTTCACAAGGGTGGTGGGATTGTGGACCAGACACTTGTGTTACCTCACTGCTGTATTGCCCTACCCTGCCCACAGCCGGTCTGGATGCAGTGCTGCTTCAAGTGGTGCTCTGGGAATCCACCCATGATTGCCTTCCCAACTTTCCTGCTGCTTGCACAGGGTAACATCTGGAGCTGGTGAGGTGGAGTGACTTTTGCAGGTGAGCAGTGGTTGGAGAGATGGTATGGGGCCTCCAGGTGAAATGCTATCATTAAAAAACATCAAACAACTGAAATCTGTTCCCTTCCAATTTCCCAGGCTGCCCAAGTCCCTCCAGTTTCCAGGCAGTCAATAGCGCTTCTGTTGAAGACCTTGGGTAGGGCAGGAGGATGGGCTTGCAGGGGACAGCTGCTCACACCCCTGTTGGTGCTGGGTAGATGTGGCTGGGGAGAAATCCTTGACTCCTGTCCTTCTCCTGTCCACACCTTCCCATGCAAACCATCCAACAGATAAAGCCCAAGCGTGCTGCGCTTGACAATGACACAGCCCAGTCTTGGTCAGATGATGGTTCTTCCCTCTGGGTCCTTCTCTGCAGGCAAGAGGGACCTCAGGGAATGAGCCTCTGAAAGTCTCCATGTTCAGAACATCTCTGTGAAAAAACATGTTCTGCTGCGGTCCAGTCCTAAAGTCCATGGGAAAGCTTTGTCTGTGGCTGAACTCAGTGCCAGAACCAGGAGCTGTGCTCCAGGGAAAAATAAGCCATAGCATGATCTGATTATCTGCAAAGGGTGCAGTCAGCAATATATCCTTGCTCGGGAGAAGGGAACTGGGAAACAGTCCATCCCAGATTTGAAGCTGTTGGCCCAAGTCTCTTTGGAAGTCGTGCCAGAGCCAGCACCATGTGAGCACAAGGGACTGGCGAGGGGTTGGAGTTGAATAGCTGAAGTCGGGGATGGGCTGAAGTTGTGGTGGGCTGAAGTTGTGGTGGGATGAACGTGGATGCTGGTGCATGGTGCTCTTGGTAGCGACGCAACCAGCCTGCCCAAATCTGTGGGTTCATCCAGTGGGAGATGGGGCTGCAAGGAGAGCAGCAGAAACCCAGAAGGGAAACTTGGACAGGCAGAGAATCTGGGTATTTTCTTAAAGCAGGGCAGATATAAAAACATCAGGTTTATCAGTATTCATGAAACTGGAAAAAAATTGACCTTGGCCAATTGAGATGTTTGATTGTGAGCAGGCTGCAATATTTTGTTTCAATTAGGAACGCTCCAAGTTGGCTGCAAGTTTTGCCTTTTTTCAAGATGAATTTGAATAGTTGTTCCCAGCTGCAAAATGAAAATGTCTCTTTTAATGAATTTCATTCTATTTTTAATTTCTTGGAATTAGGAAGGGAACTTAAGCACCAAAAATTCAATGAAATTGAAATGTATCTGAGAAATGCTTTGATATTGTTAAAACTCAATTTTTTGGCTGTAAGAGATTTTCAGTAGAAAACTTTTCCCCAAGCTCTGCTCTCTGGGAGATTAGTGAGTGATAAACTCTATAGCTACGTGTAGACCAGCTGATGTCTTTGTACCATTTGCAGCAGAGATCTGGAGAGAAGAGCAACCCTCCTCCTATCTCCTGATTTGTGTCTCATCCTCACTGAGGGATTGCCTCTGAGTTCAGCATTTTCTCCTGGGCTTCATTTCTGCAAATTAGCTGTTAGGAGAAATGAAGGTCTTAGATTTTCTCACGTGCGTGGCTCTGTCTATCTACCCATCCATCTCCCTCCATTTCACAGAGCTAAAGCAGCTCTCTGTTCGGTCCAGCTTTCCTTACCCATGGGAAATTGTTCATGGGAAAATGCAGCGTGGTGCTCTTGGGCCCATGTGGTTGAGTTTTGCCTCTGTTTCCCGGGGATGGAACAAGGGGTTCTAGGACTTGTCTTGAGGTCTCCATGGTTCAGACAGCTCCTGGAAGTACTGAGCACAGATTAGCCTGAGCAAATGTCCTCTCCATCTGGGACAAGCATTTGCAATGCTGCTTCTGCCAAGCCTGGACGGCTTGAGGTGGCCAGCCTCAACTCTTCATGGTGAGCTGTGATAAGCAGAGCTATCACGCAAATCCTGTTTGGGACACTACATGGAAGTCATGCTGGAGGCTGCATGTGTCAAACACTTGGCTAATTTAGTAGCTCAGGTGAGGGCTGCACTCCCATCTCAAGTGCTTGCTTTCCTCGTGCCTGAGACCACGCTGTAGCAAATCGTGTTACATGAGATGGACTTAGAGAACAGCTTAGGAAGGCCGCATCTGGGGAAGGGCATGGAGTTTCTCTTTGGCAGAGCACAGGCCAGGTCCTCGCGCACCTGGATGTGATGCTACACCAGGGTGCGGATCTGCCTCTGGATGCAGTCCTCCCTGGATGTTGTGCTAAATGCCTGCCTGCGTGGGATGCTGCTGTGGGAACCACAGTCCGGGTGTGTGAGGTGCCAGCCCTGGGTTCAGGCTGTCCCAAACCCTAGGGGTCAGCACCAGTTGGAGACCACGAGCCAGACAAATGTAAAGGCGGTGCAGCCCACGCATGCAGAGCATAAGCATACACACCTCACAGGAGAGGCAGCAGCTAACATTTGCTTTAGAAACAGAGGTCTGGCTTCCCTGCCCCATGCACAGAATACGGCCAGTACTTCCCAAATCACAATCCTTGCTCTATGGGAACCAGCGATGTTTTACGAGAATTAACAGGAAACCTGTTAATTAGCCCAGGAATATAATAATAATTTAGACTGGTGTCGGGTGCCAATTATTTTTTTCTTTGCCCTCGGTGATCTTGACAACAGAATAAGGTAGATCTGGGCCCTGTGTTTTGCTGAAGCTCCATTCAGAACCGGGCGTGCATTGTATTTGAATAGGCTTTCTTTAGGATTAATGGTTATTCCTCCTCTTCTCCATTATTCTTTATAACTGAAAGATTCTCCTTCAGTGAAGGCTGAAGGATACAGCCATGTACTAGGAAGAAGACCTCCCTCTCTCTAAAGTGTTGGTCCCCTTCTTGTTCCTGATGGGACTGAAGCCGGCGCTGCCCTTAGTCTGGAGTAATTTTGAGAAAGTTATGGGTGCCCTTTATTTTTCTGAATGGGACCAAGCCATTCACAACATAAGGGATCACCACCTTCTCTCACGGGACTGTGGCATCAGTCCTAAAACACAGTTAAATTTGGCAGTGCATATCAGTAATTATGGCAAAATAAATTACAGGGATGTTACAATTATCCTGGAGCCAAGGGCAATAAACCTAGACAGGCAGAGTTAATGTTAAACTTAAAAGAAATCCAATATGTTAAGGTGTAGAGTTTCCCAGTACCCAAAGAGCCTTAACTCTGCCCTTGGCCAGCCCCTCTAGACTTCCAATCACATTTCAAGTCATTGAAAATTGGCATAGAGTCTATGTTTGCTTTTTGAGGATGAATATGAATATTTTCCCCCTATACTCTTTCACACAGGAAAGCCTCTCAAAAATAACTTAGTTTATTTTCTTCTCTGATTCCTAGGTCCCTGATGAGGGAGAAGTATGTTTCTACAGGACAGGAAAATGTTTATGTCAAATAATAGCAAAAAATAATAGCAAAATATGTCAAATAATAGCAAAAAAATTTACCAAGAAGCCTAAAATAATAATACCTCCTCCTTCATCAAATCAAATATATTGAATATTATCGCTGGATAAAAAACTGGCTGGACGGCCGGGCCCAGAGAGTTGTGGTGAATGGAGTTCAATCCAGTTGGCGGCCGGTCATGAGCGGTGTTCCCCAGGGCTCAGTTTTGGGGCTGGTCTTGTTCA
>NW_008795557.1:383217-386464 GCF_000699145.1 Aptenodytes forsteri
GGTATTGGGTTGACGGTTGGACTCGATGATCTTAGAGGTCTTTTCCAACCTTAATGATTCTATGGTTCTATGATTCTATGAATATTTTAAACTTTCGCATAATTTGGGAGGAAGAACTAGCTGGGGGGAAACTGTGCAGCAAGTACAGTCTTTGGGGAAACTCTCCTCAGATACGGCTGATTCATTGTCCCGTGGAAAGCTTCCACCTTGCATGTGCCAGGCCAGGAGATCTGGATGACGAACATCTCCTGGTGAACCTCGGAAGGAAATGGGAATAGGAAGGAAAGGTCTAAGAGTGGCTGGGGACAGCCTGGGACTGCGGTGAGATGCTCAGGTGTGGCCTGGGATGGACTATGTCCCTAACGGCGAATAAAACAGAGCTGACCCTCTTCCTTGGTCCTGAGGGCAACCCATGTCTGGGTGGCTGAACTTGTTGCCTCCTGGAGTAGGATGATCGCATCCGAACTGCCATGAAAGTGGCATTTTGGTGTGTCTTCTTCAGCTGGGAAGGCACATCTATGTGAAAACTTTAATCTACAGAGCTTTAAGGGAGATGCAGGAGTCTTGACTTGTTGATTATGTGCATATCACTCAGTTTAGGTGTCTTCCAGCTCTCCCTATTTTGACCATTTCACTGATTTCTTTCCACAGAAGAGTCTTGAATCAGGCAACTGACTCTGGGCTAATACTGGGGTAGCAAATACATCCTCTGAATTAAAAGAAAAGGGCCTTATTCCCTTTGTTTCTTGATTCTGAGGAAGAAAAAGAACAAGAAGCCACTCACCGTCTTTGATGCTGCAATGTATATGCTCCATTTCCAAGGGGCCACCCATGGTTCTCTCACTCCTTGTCCGCATCTACAGGGATTCTCAGAGCTCTTCACCTCAATAAAAGTACTTCTGATGTCTTGATGCCAGCCAGGAAGCAGTTCAAGGACTCCCAGCAGCACTATCTTGCCGGCGGTGAAGCACACGGCCTTTGGGGATGCTGGCAGCTCCCACGTTCTGCATGAAGTCTCGATGGCAACATCAGCCTGTCTGCTGGGCTTATCCTTGGCTGGTCAACTGAAGAAGAGTAACCACAGATGACTGATGTGACCTGGAGGCTGCCGTAGACCCTTCCTGGGGACAACATCAGTGCCGACTGAGAAGGGCAAGGTTGTGCTTGCAAGTCAGGCTTGTAGGTCAGGAACTGCCTTTCAGGACCCACAGAGCCCATCGTCTGCATTGGTATTGAACTTGCAATGAAGAGTTCATCCCTACTTCTGGCTGAATTGCCTGCGATCACTCTTGAAGCAACAGGCAGTATCAAAAAAAAGCAGAATAGTAGTTTTGCCACTCAGCTGAGCTGGGGAGAAAAGGGGAAGGTTTAGCAGCATTACTGAAAGACTCTGAACCCCCCGAGACTTTGTGCTCATGTTGACCTGAATTCCTCAGTTCATAGAATCATAGAATCATAGAATCATTAAGGTTGGAAAAGACCTCTAAGATCATCGAGTCCAACTGTCAACCCAACACCACCACGCCCACTAAACCATGTCCCTAAGCGCCTCATCTACATGTCTTTTAAATACTTCCAGGGATGGTGACTCAACCACTCCCCTGGGCAGCCTCTTCCAATGTTTAACCACTCTTTTGGTAAAGAAATTTTTCCTCACGTCCAATTTAAACCTCCCCTGCCGCAACTTGAGGCCATTAAGTTGCGCTTAAGAAGGCCAGTTCGGGCTGCCCGTCAGTCCCATCTATCCTTGCAACAAAAGACGTTTGCACGTCACCTTCCATCTTCTTGCATGGGATACTCTCAAGACAGATGGGATGGACTGAGAGCCGGGCCCCATCCCCTTGCTGGTCCATGCACTCCTGTGCATGCTGTGATGATCAGCAGTGCTGGGCGCTCCTGCTAGCAGAGGAGCAGGGTGGATGAGCAGCAGAGACCAGCCTGGCTTGCTCCAGCACAGCTGTGTAGATGCACCCTGGTTGGGTTAGGTCAGCTCTATGGCAACGTATGAGACCCCCACTGGGACGATGGCAGGTCAATGCCGTCTATTCAGAAAAAGTGACAGATATTTTTTTGGGGAAACGGCAGCTGCCTTCCCAAGGGACGTTTGTATATGGGCAAGACTTGTTCCACTGCTCTCTGGGAGCAGTAAAGTCTCTGCGCTTCTCCTTTATCTTTGGCAAAGAGCAGGGTCGTGACCAAGAGAAAGAAGAAGCCAAACCAAACACACTGTCCTGCATCTTATTTGAGACCCCCTTGTAGCTTGGCTGCCTCTCCCTTTCCACTCTGCCGATATATTTCCATTTATGCAGTGGCTCTTAATGAGAATGAAGCGACTAATTTGGCCATCCTCGATGTCTTTATAACCCCAGCCCACAGCTATGACAAGCCAATAGCACTGAGCTAGTTCTACTGATTATTTTAATCTCATCATATGTCTTTTCTGGTCAATAAACTCCCTCTCAAATCAAATTGTTACTGAACATAACCTGACGCTAATGTCCGTTGGACTCTGGGCTATAGCGAATAATGTAGTTTGTCATAATTAAGTGTACTGCCTAATTAATTGAGTGGTCAGGATGCTAATTAGCCAGGTTTATTGCGACTGGAGGAGTATGAAGGGCAATACTGCAGCTCATCAAAAGCACTGGGACTAGAAATAAAGTGCATTTCCCTTCCCTCTCCCCTGACAGGCAGACAAATCTGTGCCTATGTAGATTTATGGACTCTGAGCAACACCCAGAGAAGGAGATGAACAGGGTCGTGCTGGTCTTGCCGACTTCTTTTCAGTGTGGTTAAGGTTTCTTAGCCTTTGCTCCCATTTTCCACCCATTCCTCTGGCTCGTCCATCACTGCAGTCTAACTCAGCTGTCTCCTCAGTCCTCATCTGACGCTGCCTGCTGCGTTCGCTGCTCCGACAAGGGACAGCAGGGCTGCCATATTTCCCTCCAGGATTGCCAATAGATATTTGGGACAAGTGATGGGTCATACATATGCAATAATTTTCCTGAGAGCAACAGTTCATGACTTTTCCTGCCCAACCTGTTTTTCAGTCCTCTAGTGAATGTGTGTCTAATTCCCAATGCTCAAATCCTCTTTCTTAGAAACCATTTGACTGTCCTGAAGCATCCAGGTGTGTGCCCAGGTGGCCAAGAAGGCCAATGGCATCCTGGCCTGTATCAGAAATGGTGTGGCCAGCAGGAGTAGGGAAGTGATCGTGCCCCTGTACTCGGCCCTGGTGAGGCCGCAC
>NW_008795557.1:386795-400204 GCF_000699145.1 Aptenodytes forsteri
AGTGGTGGAGTCCCCATCCCTGGAGGTATTTAAAAGACGTGTAGATGAGGCACTTAGGGACATGGTTTAGTGGGCATGGTGGTGTTGGGTTGACGGTTGGACTCGATGATCTTAGAGGTCTTTTCCAACCTTTATGATTCTATGATTCGATGAGACCAGAGAGCTACCAATGGAGCTGGTGTCCACGGAAAGCAAACTTGAGCTGTTTGAACTGGAGGTGGTAATTTAGAAGTAATGCTGGAGTCCCATGTTGTTGAAGATGCAAATGTGCCTCAGGATTACAGCCTCCCACGTGATGGAGGTGGACTTTGGCATTCCCCTGGGAGAACTGCTCAGATATTTCCCCAAATTGCTGGGCTCAAGAGCATGAGGGACGTAGAGTAAAAAAGCCCTCATCCCTTTTCCATTCTCTCATCCCTTGTACGCTTACAAACATTGAACATGCACAATCTAAAAAATGTTTTATATCACATTTCTACTCAAGGTGATGAGACTCTCCCTATTTTGGCCAGAGTTAAGTGTGTTGCCAAGAAAGATGCATCCATCCCACTGGCTATAAACAGTGCCTTGATTTTGTGGGCAGCATCCACCAACTCTGCCCTCCAGTATTTATTTTAGTGCCCGAGTTTCATAAATGCTATAGCAGATTCCCCTCTCTCCTAAATCCACTGCAGGCAGCCAAAGCTTTTGACCTTGCAACTGCCTATTGCTTTCAGTGGTCTGCGGCCAGATAGCTTGTTTTCCTTCCGATTGCTTTCGGTTTCAAACAAATAACGCTGCTGTGGGTAAAGCTCAGCCCACATTCCAATATCTCACCACATAATTGCACTGAATTTGACCACAAGCTAATAAGTAAAACTGCTCTGCAGTCAGGTGCTCAAATTCTGCTCTTGCTTACATCTGTGAAATGACCCAACAATTAGTTGCATTTTGTAGCCCTGGCAAAAGGGTCCTCCTGTGCCAGGGTCTCTAAACCCCTAAAGGACAAGGTGGCTTCTGAAGCAGAGTCTGCCTCCTCCATGGGGAGAGCAGGCGGGGGCAAAAACCCTGCAAGCAAACTTTCTGTGCCTGCGTGCACGTCTCATTTTTCGCTGTTTCTCTTTTGAGAATCTCCAGGTAGAGATGCCTGTGCAAGACTGAGCCTTTCAAGCTATGATTATCCCTAATTTGCAGAAAATTCCTTGAAAGAAATAATAATCAAATCCCTAATAGTCAAAATTCTCACTTTTTGGTAGTAGAGCAGAAATTTGGCTCGATGTCCCTGAAAACTGAGAGATCAGGACAATCTGCAGCTCTGGTGATCCATAACCCACTCATTGAAGGGAGCTGGGATGACCCGTCCAGAGAAGGATTGCTCTGCAGGTGCCCTGTTTCATATAGTCTTTCCCCAAATATCCACAACGAGCACTTTTGGGGAGGAAACGTACGATCAGATTTGTATATTCTGCCTATATACTTATCCAACCTTGCTATCTAATCAGAATCAGTAAAAAGCATGTCGATAACAATTTCATTGCAACAGAAAATTCTCTTCAGTAATTAATGAAGGAAGATTTGCAGGAGATCAAAAATATTTAGGTAAACCTTGATCTTTATCGGTACAAGTGGCAGACCAAAAATTGAGGAAGAATTAATTGTGTAAACTAGTAGTTAGGAGGTTTTCCTGCTAATGTACCTTCTTGCTAACGGGTTAGGCAAAGTGAGGATGTAAATCCTGGTCAAGATATATTCATGATATTTGGTCTTTGGGTCTAATGATGGCAAAACTTGACCAAATTAGGCTGAGACAGGTTTGTGGGGGAAAAGGGTCTGCCTGAAAAACGTCTGAACGTACATCCTCTTTCTAGTTTTCCCTTGTAAAAAAACAATGTTAAATGGCTAAAAGAAACAACAACTTTTTGTATCATTTTAGTTAAGTGAACAGAGCTTGTCAAACATGTTCAGATGGGAGATTTCAGTTGGGAAAGGCCAACTCAACAGAAATTGGGAAAAAAACAACTTTTGCAAGGACACACAGATTTCATCCCTGTATTCGTATGGAATTACTAAGGAATTTTAATCAAGTCAGAAAGGTTTGGTTTCATTTCGTGATTTCCAGTACTTTTCAATGTGCAGAAAAATCAAAGCATGGCTAGAATAAGAAATATTTTTAGAATTGTAACTTTCATAAAAATTCTTATGTGTATATATGTATGCACACACAAATAAAAATAAAATTATAAATACATATATATATATCATGCATGTCCTTTATATGTATAAATAAATATATATATATATTGATTTGGGATGAAGCAGGATAGGAAATTTGAAACTGTGACCCAGCCTAATACCGGCAGTATCACTCAGTTGATATATTTTCAGTCATAGATTTAGTAAAACAGCTTATTCCCTGTCAATTTCCTGATGTGGTACATTTTTGGATTTTCTTTTATTTGCTCTGCAATGGGCACTAACATTCATCTCCTGACAAATAGGTTATACCTGTATGCAGGAGGCTGTTAAAGTGCAATTTTGTTACTGTCTTAAAACTAGAATATCCTCTTCCTGCAATCCTCGAGCCTGATTTAATTGTCAAAAATCAAATTCCAGCTTTATATGCATATGGTTGTATATATGGTAATGCAAAATTTATTTCCTCTCCTCCCTAAATTCGTGCCTTTTTTGAAATAAGACTGAGTCTGGCAGGGGATTTCTGACGTCCTTCAGTTCCCATGCCGGTTGGTGGGACTAGGTCCTGGTACCAAGGCTCTGGTCCATTTGGGGGATAACTTTGCCATCAGATGGATGCTTTTTCTCCAGGACGAACAGATGATCAACAGCTGATGGCAACGCCTCTCCCCACCCCGGGCATCTCCTCTGGACGGCTTGGTTTAAAAATAAACCCCAGGATGGCCAGGCGATCCTGGGGTGGAGGGAGGGTGGTATGAAGTCCTCAAGAGATGTTTTGAGGAAGGAATGCCCACCACCACGCTCCTCCCTTGTGAGATAGGGAGAACTACCCGCCTCACTTGCAAACGCATCTTTTTGGGAACATAGTCGACGTTCCCCGCGTGCACCGGCTGGTGGGGAGGAACGTCCCCAAGGAATCCCCCTCCATCCCCGCCAGCATCTGGGCTGGGGTCCCGACCTGTCCCTCCCCATGCAGGGGGACATTTCTCGAGCATTGTGCTCTGCCTCTGCTGCCACCGCCGCCACCGAGCACCCCCAGCCAAAACACATTAAACGGCTGCGCGGGACCTGCCATCTCTCTCGAATCCATCTTCCCTGGAATCGCTGTATTACAACCAAACAGGATTTGTTCCACTACAATTTGTCAAGACTGGACAAGGCCTCAAAGTTGGCAGAGACATATATTAAAGGTTTCTCAGGGATTGGAGCGAGAGAGGCAATTACCTTCCTGGGCTCAGAGACGAGGGAGCGTGGCTCCCATCCCTTTTGCATAGCGCAGGAGGGCTGAGGGGGTTTCTCTTCCTTCCCTGCCAATAAATAAAAATAAGATAAAGACCCCCTCCTCCCTCCCCAAACCGCCACATGCTGCGAGTGGAAACCTAAAATGATGGCGAGCTGGCTCGGCGGGGAGGACGGCTGCGTGTGTGCCAGCATCATAGCTGACTGCATCCAGCCGACCGCAGCGGCACCTGGGGACAGATCCCAGGACCTGCCCTGACCTGAAGAACCTGTCCCCAGAAGGGGCCAACATCTGCCATCCTCCTTCTCTGGCTGTGCCTGGTCCCTCCATGGCGCCTGGGGGGTGCTGGAGACCTTGCAGGGTGCTGGGGGATGAGATGGGGATGCACTGGGGATGGGTGCCCCACACACGCCACCCCAGCACAACAGGATGTTCAGTTGCAACCACCAACCCCTTTAAGGCTTTAATTTCAGGGAAGAGGGCTGGCTCACGGGGAGGGAGATGTCTGCCTGCACGGACCCTGGCAGGGGAAGGGGTGGAAGCAGCAAACAGTTATGATTGGGGCATCAGATGGGGCACTTCTGGGAAGGTGGGAGGAATGAGATCATGGCTCTGGAGGGATGCCAGCCCACCCGGGATAGGGAGATGGCACTTTGTGCCAGCCAAACCACTCTGCTCCAGTTGATGTAAATAGTGTATCATCTTTGGGGGAATGGTGCTGCTTAGAGCTCACCTCCCTCCCCATTATTTGCCCCCCAAAGTAATTTCCAGGGCTCTCCCACCCTGGAGGAGTGGGGAGCGGGGGAAGATTCCTCCAAGAAAGAGATTGTCTCTGAGAGAGGGTGTCTTTGAAAATATCTCCTCTGCACAGTCAGGTGCGTGTTCCCGGGGCTGGCTCGTGTTAGCCTTCATTTTGGATAATCTGGAATAACTCCAGTGAACTCACTGGGGACTGCAGTGGAGTAGACCCAGCGTGAGTTGAAACAGAAATTAACCCTTGGCACATGCCCATGGATTTATCTGAAGGCCCTTTGTAGGCAAAAGATTTTATTACGCTGGCTTAAGTGGGCTTTGGATGGAGCCTCTAGAAAATGCAGTGGAGGGTTGCTAGAAACCTACCTAGCTAATTAATCAAATAAATCACCCGCATTCACA
Organism: Aptenodytes forsteri; assembly: GCF_000699145.1. Lineage (NCBI taxonomy): Eukaryota > Metazoa > Chordata > Aves > Sphenisciformes > Spheniscidae > Aptenodytes > Aptenodytes forsteri. The sequence goes on from NW_008795557.1 coordinate 391,363, forward strand.
TTCAGTCATCTGAAATGGAGGTGGCACAGTTTTAAGTACCGCTCCAGGATGCCTGGCTTTGTATCTTCTGGATTATTATTATTTAATTATATTGAAGCTGCATTTGGAAGCTGGTAGGCACCAGTTACCAGGTGAGAGCTCCCTGCTTTATTATGAGTTGTGGAAAGATTTGATCTTTCTGTTCTAATGATGAATTTTCACTGATAATATTAAGCTTATTTCAAATTAGTTAAAAAAAAAAAAAAGTGTTTTCTATTTTGAGCTGAAAGGGAAGCAAAGAAATAACTCCCTACTGAGAGTAATTCTTATCGTTTCAAGATATGATGACAGATGAAAAGGAACTTCAGAGCTGATATAAAATGAGATTCCTAGCTTTGTGGGGGAAAAAGGGCCAATATTTTGTGGGAATTTTCATGGCAAATACATTCATTTATTTTTGTTGACAAAACATTGATTTGAAATGCTTTGATTGCCCTGCTCACATCTGACAATAATTGTATATCTCGTGGTGTTAATTTCTTATGGATTGTCAAAGAGAATTGAAAGCCAAACACATCACAAGTACAACAGGGAGAAGGATAGTTTTAACTTTCCCTTTCATTTTGTTTATTAACACAGAATATTTCCCTACTTTGGTTTCTGGCTGGAGATTGCAGTTTCTTTCTTTCTTAAAGGCTCAGCCGTGCCGGCACCGCACTCCTGCTGACTTCCATGCTGAACCTTTTCTAGCCTCATTTTAGCACCGTTGGGTGCTGGGAAGTGAGGATTACGGCACCAGACACTGCAAGGATTTTGCTTTTTGGGACGTTGAATTCTGTGCATTTCCCCTGGTGATGTGCCCTGTCTGGCCTCCATCCCTGAGCATCCTCTTCCTCATGTGAGTGATTTACGGGGTGTTATGGGTCAAGGCTCTCTGTCCAGGCGTGATGAAATCCCCTGACATTTAGTAATAATGAAATTACATTCAGGACAGGATCCCCTCTCCGGCAGGGCAAGAGGGGCTGCAAAGCTGACCACATTGCTTGGTTTTTTTCCTAGTAGTTTAACTTCCCAGAAGCTGCTGGGTGACCTGCTAATGGAGGAGGGCTTGTCCCACACTTAGGGCATCAGCGTGGTGCTTAGGAGATTGGGTTTGACACCTGGAGCCCTGGCCGGGCAGCTGGGAAAGTCACTTAATCTCCGTGTGACAATGGAAAATGGAGTTGGGGCTCTTTTCAGCAGCTCTGTCTGATTGGTGCTCTTTGTAGCAGAATTTCCCTGGTGCCTGAACTTGTGTCTTACCTGTGCAATCAAGGGAAGGTAAGAATCTGTCCCTATTTACAGCAACTGCAATTAACGGTCTTGCTTCATTACCTGCAGGAAAGGTGTGACTTGCATCGTGAGCCCTCAAACAAAGCCACATGGCTCACATGAAGTTCTAGGTGGTCTAAAGCCTCTCCATCACCCTCCACCACTGAAGTGAAGACATGGTGTCAGATTAACTCTCCCTTCCCTGGCTCTGGGTCAGCCTGTAGAGGGGAATGGAGGGTGAGATGTTTTAGGGTGGAATTGCTGATAATGGGGACGCTCAACACCCGAAGGTCAAAATTGGGCTTAGAGCCCTGCCGGTGCCACGTCTAACCACAGGGCATGTCCCCTCCTGCCCATCTCCAGGAGCAACCAACAGCAGATGCAAGATGTCTAACCACAGGGCATGTCCCCTCCTTCTGCCCATCTCCAGGAGCAACCAACAGCAGATGCAAGGGACCCGTATAAGAACAGGGCATGTGCATTGACGCTTCCCTGAAATACCTTCCTGGCCTGGATTTGGGATGGGGGCAGGAGTGACAGAGATATTACTGTCCTTCGCTGCAATGTCTTTGATATCCACCTGGGAAAGCTTGCTAGGCCATCCCCCCTGGAGACTGGCTCATTATGATGATAATGTATGTTAACACTCACCTCTTTGTGGTTGTCATTTCACTGTGCATCAGGGCTTCTCAAGACTTCCTCCAAGTGGAGGCTCTAACTATCTGAGCATGGGACTAATGTGGACATGACTACATCAGGAATTACATGCATCCAAAAGGGGTATAATTAGGGAACTGCTGGCCTGGCAGGGATGAATCTACTTGCAAATCACAGGAAGGACCAAATGGAAGTTCACAGGGTTGACATGGTCCTTGGGACAGCCCTACGTGCCCTTGTGTTGTGGCCCCGGAGGAGATGGAAGAAGCACGTGTGTGCAACAGCCCCTCTGTTCCCAGGAGGCAAGTGCCCAAACTGGCAGCGAGGAAGGGGAAGGTTGGACAAGCCCCGTGCGAGGTTGGGTCTCCTTTTCCACCTCTGCTCTCCTCCCTGCTCTTGGTGCATGGAGGGCTGCAGGACAAAGGCAGAGGTGATGGGCAGAGGGCCCACAACCGGAAGGCGCTGGCATGACTGAGGCTGAGACATGCTCCCAGGGAAGATGCCACTTAGACTCACTGTCTGCCTGTCTTTCTTGCCTCCTCTTGTTCTTTATCGCTGCTGCTTTCACCCTCTATCCCTCCCTCGAGCTTCTCACAGCCCTCCTGGCTGCCTTTCGCTGCTGGTGGCCAGCCCTGGTTGGATTAGGTCAGGAGGCTGCCGAGACAAGAAGAAGGATGGGGAACCATGACAATTTGTCCCGCTTGTCCCCGTCTCCCTATCTGTCATCGCCAGTCCAGATCCACTTCCCTTCCTTAAACAAGATCTCAACTGACCGTAAGGCTTCTGTCACTCCAACTACCAAAATCAAACCCCTTCCCTCATCAAATCCCTAATCAGCCGGAACGGCACTGTAAGCCGTGCTAAATTGACTCCTCTTCGCTCCTTCTGCTGACCGCTACCCTTCAACGAGCCGGCCCCGTCTCTGACTCCAAGGGCAACATCATGTCTAATTATATTTCCCCTGCCTTTCCAAATCCTCTCAGGCACCCGGACAAGCACAGGTATTGAGGAGGGTGGGAGGATTAGCAGAGAACCCAGTCACGTATTGCAGCAGGAAACATCTTGCAGCTGTGCACGCTTGCATGCTTGGGAGGAATGTCTGTGGGGACAGGCATGGGAGGGCACCTGCTCATAGGGAGCGCGCAGCAGGCAAGGGTCCTGGTGGAGGTGGTGGCACGGTGAGACCTTGTGGGTGAACGTGACAAAACTGTGCAGCCACATTCATCCCTTCCCAGAAGAAACTGGTTCCCTTCTGGCAGCCCAAAAGGGAGGAGAAAGGGATGGAGGGAGGACGGGGAAAGTTTTGCACTCTGGTGGCACTCACACATCCTGCAGGGTTGTCCCTTAGCTTGTTTTCCTGGAGAAAAGAAATATCCCTGTGTCCACAACCAGGCACTGAAAACATCCTTGCAAATGCCTTTATGTTAATTGCCCTAGGAGTCTGAAAACGTATTCAGAAGGAGGGACTGAGGTTTCTTAGCTGTGATACAAAAAAAGGAACAACCGTGAGTAGCGGTTTAGAAATGCTGTAGAGATCCGCCCTCCCTGGAGAACAAGCTTGGTGAGGAGTCCTCTGCTGCCGGGCCATGCTGGCCAAGGGAGGCCAGAGCTTCTGGGGCCATGGGAAGACATGGGAGGATGGGCAGCCATCCAAATCTGGAGCTGGGATTATATTCAAATTTGCACTGATGCCCTCAGCTGTGTTAGCAGTGCAGGGACTAAAGCACCCTCAAACCAGGGTGAGAAGATCGGTGGAGGTGGTAGCAACGTGAGGGGGTGACACTCATCTTAGCTAAGCCAGCAGTGAAAACCTACCCCCAAGGTATGGGGAGTCAGGATGAAGGGAAGGATGTGATTTATTCCATTTTCCCCGCTCCACAGGATTTTCCCCAAGATGCCATGTTCCTGCCAGGAATATCTTGGTGTCAAATCTTGGGGCTGCGTTTTCATCCGGGAGATGTGAGCGGATTACTGAGTGAGGGAATGTAATTGATTTGATTATGCGTAAATAAACTTGGGCTTTGGAAATGGAATTAGCATGGGATGTTTTAATCAAAGGAGAAGATGAATAGGCAGTCGGATAATGCCCAGGCACTGGTCACAATAACCACAATTTATAGCTCGTGTTGCCACATAGTCAATTTGGGTTTAATTTCATTCCATTGCTCAAACTCTCTTTTATGGCAGCTCTCTCTGATGGAAGTTGGGTGATGAGAGATGCCTGGTTTTTTGATGTTTAGAAGTTGAAGGTTATGCTTGCCTGGGATATTCAAGATCACGGTCCTTTTTCTGCTGCCTTTGGGATGACCTTTCATAGTGCCCAGAGGTGAACTTCTCCCCTGGCTCCTGCAGCATCTCCTGGGACCAGGGGGTTGCTCCTTCATGTGATTTAAGTTCTGGGGAGTACAAAGCCTGGACTAGCAGTGCTCACAGCGATGGAGAGACGGAGTGGCCTTCATTCCCTCTGTTCAGCCCTTCTAGAGAAGGAATGGAGGTAAATGGATATGCCACCATAACCATGAATATGAACTGAACGGGGATGGTGCATCCAGTTCAGCTGGGGATTTTAATCCCTGCCTGGGGATTATGCACCTCCCAAGTGTATTTCTACTGGTCCTCCCAATTCCAGCAGTGACATGTTCTGTGGACAGGCAGACACCATAGCCCAAGGCAGGTGATTCTGGGTCCCACCCTTGTGCTCAGCCCAGCTAGCCCCTCCTGAACCCTAGGATCAAATGATAGTTCATGTCGGAAGAGGGCAAGAGGTCTTCTACTCCAACCCCTTGCTCCAACAAGCTTCAGCATAACCTCTCTGGGTAACCTGTACCAACTTGTGACCACCCTCCTCATGAAATCACTTCTTATATCAAGCTGGACCCTTTTTCATTTCAGCTTAGGTTTTCTCTCTTGAGGACGGTGACACTGTGCCCATCAGGGAGCAAGGCAGTGGGGCCAGAGCCTGCCCCAATTTCTGCTGCGGGAACCAGCCTTGGCTGGTGATGGATGTCAGCCCTGTCTCTGGCATCTTTCCTTGGGCAACACCAGAAGTTGTGGCCTCTCTCTTTTCCAATCAGGCGCTCATGTCTCCAGGTGACTGCAGAGACCAAACCCTGAGAAGGGGATGCCCAGTGCTTGTGTTTGTGCTCATGATGGGAGGCTGCTGGTCCCACCAACACAGGCCTGGAGATGACCGCTCTGCCTGGGATGCCCTGTGCATGAGAGCTGTGTGCTGGAGTTACCTGTCCATGGGCTCTGGAGTTTGGCATACGGGTCAGGCTGCGATGTGACTCGTTGCCAGAGAAAGTGTGTGTGCGGCTGTGAGCAAGAAACACTTGTGGCACTAAAAATGCAGCTGCAGCGTGTCATATGCAACTACTGGGCTGCTAGAGGGGATGAGGGATGGGCATGGTTTGCAAGCCAAGAATATAAAGCCGGTGCCTGCCAGGGGATGCCGGCTCTTGACTTCTCTCCCACTCCCTAACCACTGTCATACACGCATTTTGCCCTCCCAGATGTTGTGTGTCACCTCACACTTATGGACCCACATTTTCTGAGTTTGCGTTGACACTGCATCCCCCTGTGCATGGTCCTCCTGCAGGCGCAACCGACCCCACTTTATACCCCCAAGCCCACATGGGCAGCTCCGTGCTCCTGAGCCAGCAAGCAAGTCTAACTAACAAGTCCAACTTTGGGTGCAGAGGGTGCCCTGCCTGCTGCGAGTGATCTGGCAGGTCTGGGTGTACTGGGCAGCTTGTGGGAAAGAGCATGGTGGGTTGGGGAGCTGCTTCAACCTCTCAAGATGGTCTTTACGCACTGTATAACAATATCCTCCCTCCCTAGGTCTCAGGGACACCTGCACGCACACACACACTGACCCACAAAGTTAAATTTGGTCCTACGTCTTCTCCAGGAGCTTGGCACAACAGAGCAACTCACATGTTCAAGGGAGGAAGATGTCTTCTCTTCCTTTCCCTTCTGACCTCTCCTGCTCTGGTGCCCAGCACCCTGCGGAGGAAGGGAGTCAGGCTCGTGCATTTATAAGCTGTTCCATTAGTGACTGCAGATTTGCAAAAATAATAATAATAAAAAAGACCACTTCCTTTCATCCTGTGGAACAAAAATAGCAAGTTCCAACCCATAAAATTTTATGAACAACAATAAAATGGAAATGTTGTCCCCTCTATTGATTTGTTTAAGAGGCTGCTATGGGATTTGCCTGCCTTGTCATTCGTACACTCTACAACAGGGACATAAATTATATGAAACAAGTGTAAGACTCAAGCTTACACACACATGCAGGTACACCCACGTAAGAGGGAAAGGGAGAAGGAGCAGGATGATCCATGGTGGGTTAAACAGCTCTGGTTTGTGCATACATTTATTTTACAGTGAATAAAGGATCGTTGTCAAAGCACAACACAACACTGCACCAGTTTGGTTGCTCCCTGTCCTTCGCTCATGGACCACTCACTCATGATGCTGATCCTGCAGGCGTTAAGTCCTTGCTCACCTCGATTCAGATCGAGGACTTCAGCAAGGGTCTCTGGGAGCAGGAGGGGATGCTGTAAGCACCAGGCTGATCAGGTGTGAGCTTTGTCTTCACTAACTGCAATTTTCTGATGAAAAATCATTTCATTAAAGAAAAAAGCCAAAAACATTTCTTGACCAGCCCTGCTCATAACTCTCTAATATTTTTCACCTTCTGAGCTGAAATTTCCAACTCTGCTCTTAGCCCAATAGAAATGCTCCAGAGGCAGTTCAAAGAAAAATGACATTTTCAATACAATGACAAAAAAATCAAATGTGTTTCCACCTACTTCCCAAATTCATGTAAAAAACCGTGAATTTTTTCTCCGAGAAGCTGTAGAGTAATACTGGATATTGGAAGCTGTTGTTCTGGGACATCAAAACATGGCACAGGATGAGCCTTACAGGGGAAGACTTAAATCAATAAGCTTTGAGCCTGGGAAAATAGGACGTTCATTGGAGATGCGTACAGCCAGCACACGTTTTTTTTTTTCCCTTGCAATGTTTTGCATGTGAGGAGAGATTCTTTCATCTGGATTATTCCCTCATTAAAACTAAGGGCTGTCAGATTTGCTGCCAGGATCAGGGCTAGGCTTCCTAAAGTGCTCGCATGGGTAGCTGTTCATTTGTGAGGGCTTTAAGGAGAGCTGCGCTGAGATTTGTGGCATTAGGGGAAGAAACCCCATTTTTCATGCAGATTTGAAGACCATTTAGGAAGTCCTGCTTCCCAATCTGCCTGAGATAGAGTGAACCAGAGCTCCTTTGCATGAGCACCCTCATATCTACATGCTGGAAAAGCTTGAGGAGAAAACCCAGCCCCTTTATCTCCACCCCTGCCCCTTGGATTTTATAAAGAATAGCAAACCACCCTGGAGATTTTGCCACTAAAAAGGACATTCACATGAACACACTTGAAAATTTCTGAACTCCCTGAATCTCATTATTGCCGAAACTCAAAGCTCTTGCAGTTAATTTTTTCTTCAAATATCTGCTTTGTTTTGCAGCTGTTGTCTCTCGGGATCTCAAGTCCTCCTGTACAACACGACAGGGGAATTAGCAGAGATCCCCCAGGGCAGTGTGAGCTCCCTGGGTCCCCCCTGACCTGCTTCCTCACCCCACAAAAATGGTGAACCTGGCAGTACTTGTTGCGCTGCTCTTTCTGCTTAGCTGCTGGGATGCTGTGACCACCAGCAAAAGGGGCAGGATGAGACCACTTGACAGGTTATGTGAAGAAAGACGTTGCCAGAGCATCGCTGATGGATTCGTGGTGGAGACCTGGGGTGCTGCTTCCACATCCCACCCTCTGATCCGTACCTCTCATGCCTGCCTAGAGCCTGGACACTGACTCCCAGAGATAATTACTAAATCCAAAATCCCCCAAGAGCAGAGAGTAGGACCCAGGAGTCCTGAGCCACTCAACCCTGCTTCAAATGACCATTTTCTTTATTTGTTGTTTTTCCCCAGATCTGCAAAGATTTTGCCTGCCCCCCAGGACCAGCTACTAAATGGCTGGGAAGGAGAGGATCCAGGAGTCTTGCCCCCCTGCCCCATTGCTGCTCACAGCCCCCCACACCTGCAGTCGTTCAGTTCCCCCTGTGCTAAACTCTATTCCAACTAATCTGAGCAGTTGGCAGATTTTGTGTGTCTAATGGGCTGTGGACGGCACGGGTAGTTAACTGTTCGCAAACTGCCTGGTGATACCAATCGCATTATCTTAGCCAGCAAGAGATTAAGGCTCCAATTAAAAAGTGACAGGGCAGTGACCAACCGTGAGCAGCCTGGGTTCCCAAAGAGCCAATTTAGGGACTGATTGAAACAGTAATGGGGTGGGAGCAACATGGGAGCTGAGTGGTCCCTGGGAGGTAGTGCACGTTCCTGTAATCGGGGTGTGGGGGGGTGTCCCCCCAGGACTGCTTAGGGAAGGATTTTCAAGAGGCCTCGCTGGACAAAGGGGAGGAAGAAAAATTGCTGCAGACATGTCTGCTTTGGCTATACCAGATTTCTGAAGAGCCAGGGTGGCTCTTGCACCCTGTGGAGTAAGGGGTAAGCTGTGTTGGACATGAGCTGCTGCTCCAGGATCTCAGCTCTTTCTTGAAAAGCCACCTCTCTCATTCCCTCAGCATCAGTACCTGCTTTACAGGGCTCTCCCCTCTGCCTCCAGTCATAGAATCATAGAATAATAGAATCATTGAGGTTGGAAAAGACCTCTAAGATCACCGAGTCCAACCGTCAACCCAACACCACCATGCCCACTAAACCATGTCCCTAAGTGCCTCATCTACTCGTCTTTTAAATACCTCCAGGGATGGGGACTCCACCACTTCCCTGGGCAGCCTGTTCCAATGTTTCACCACTCTTTCAGTAAAGA
>NW_008795557.1:400591-405967 GCF_000699145.1 Aptenodytes forsteri
GCACCTCAACGTCCTTCTTGTAGTGAGGGGCCCAAAACTGAACACAGTATTCGAGCCTGTGCGGCCTCACCAGTGCCGAGTACAGGGGCACGATCACTGCCCTACTCCTGCTGGCCACACTCTTTCTGATATAGGCCAGGATGCCATTGGCCTTCTTGGCCGCCTGGGCACACTGCCGGCTCATGTTCAGTCCTTTTTTCCCTCCCTCTCCCTTTGTCCCAACAGGAGCTGCCCAGCCTGGTCTTGGCTGTTCAAGACCAGGCAGCAAAATGCAATGACCTGCATTGCAGGAAAGCCTTGAACGGCTTTTTTGTGATGGATAAGACAGTGAAAGAGGAGCTTCTGGCTGAGCCTTCCCTGGAAAAACCCATTTATCCAATGGGGAAGTTGGGAAGAGGAAACAGTGCACGTTTGCAGAGATGTTGGAGCAAAGAGCAGCACCGGCAAGCTCACAGGGAAAATAATAATTCTGTATTAGGACCAGGGGTCGTACGATGCACAGTAAATAATAGATGGGAGAAAACAGACCTGTGAGTATTTAGTTCTCAGGTGGTTGCAGTCCAGGCTCTGCACTCAGGGAAGGATCAGTCTTGTGAAAAAAAGGCCACAGTCTGGTCTTGAACCAGCACAACCATGCACACAGGCCAAGGCAGGGACTGAGGCTGACCAGGCAGCTTGGGAAGCTGCATCTCACATGCCCGTGTTGTTTGGTTTTGGAAAGGTCCCTAGCGCACATGGAAACTCAGCCAGTTAGCACTACCCCGACCTTTTCTGGGTGTATTTGCCAGGGGCTAGGTAGTTTGCTACCCCGCATGGAGAATTTAATAGTATGGGCATGGGCTCTTCTGTGCCAGCTGGTCTCAGTGGAGGCCCTAGTGCAGAGATATAACCCTTAAATCCTAACTTGTGGTGCCTGACCTTGCAACCTTCATCCCCTTTGCTCTGCACCTTGGGGATGCGTATTGTTTCCAAAGTCTTTAGAAGAAACTGAAAATCCCTCCAGGCATTATACTGACACCCGCTAGCTTCCCCCGAAGGGCTGGCTCTTGGTTTTCCTCAACTACAACCGGGGAGCAGCTGAGAGCAGAAGCAGGCTGCCATCTTCGCTGTGGACCAGACCCAGGCTTTGCCAGTGTTTCACAGGTATTTACTGACTGGAGGGAACTGGGAGAAATGGGACTCCTGGATTCCTCATTGGCTTTGGAGAAGGGGGTGTGAAGCAAATTTGGACTGTTCTCCTTGTCTTTGTCACAAGTGCCAATAATCATGCCCTGCCTCCTCTCCCCCCTCTTCACCATCACTCACCTACATCTTACCAGGTGCCAATCTTCTCCCCATCTGTCCAGTTTGCACCTTTCTAACCTCTCTTCCCAACTTTCCTCCCTGTGCTGCTGAGCATTTCTACAGCCTACATTGCCAGCGGGGTGTGGGCTCCCTTCTGAGAGCAGAATATCACCCTGGGAACATGATCCCAGTCGATAACTATTGACTGATAAACCAACAATGCATTTCAATGCAAGCCTGTCGATGGGTGGGATTGATTTATCTGCCCCTCTTTCTCCAAAGGGCCGACTCCTCTGACAGGCCCCTGATTTACAGTCGGGGATGGGAGGGCCAGGACAGTCAGGCCGCTGCGCTCCATCAGTCATGGATTCAGCTGCTGAGGCTCTTTTGCTTTTCAGAGAGGGATGGCAGCAGTGTTTGTGGCTGGAGATAATCCAGGGGAGGGGATGGGCTCAGAGGTGCAGATCCTACACCAAGGCCTTCAGTTAGGTCTCTGGTATCCTCGGGTTAGTTTTCTTCATCTTCTGGCTAGCGATGGGGGCTGGAGCTTCCAAACAAGTTGCATTTCCAGAGAGGTACTCACCCATCTTGATGGTGGCCTTGGGTTTCCATCACTTACTGGACGTGGCATCCCTGGAGGGCAAAGAATGGCTGCTATTCCTGGTGATGGGAGCTTCCCTGCTCTCCTTCCGGCGATGGTGGTGAGGACGGATATCCCAACCCTCTAGGTTTGACAGGGTTGGAAACCCCCAGATCTCTCCCTAACCCAGGATGGGACAAATCATTATGAGAATGCCAGGTCTTGGAGGATGTCTATGTGGACAAGCTGTCTGTTCCTTGGTATCCCATGGGAGAACTTCTGTGGTCTCCAACTCTGTCTCTGAAGATGTTTCACATTCCTCTCCTGCAGGATCACCAGCTCTGGGAATTTTGGTAGTAAATCTCTTTTACAAGAGCTTGTAAAATGAAGGATTGAAGGATGGTAGATGCCCCATCCCTGGAAACATTCAAGGTCAGGTTGGACGGGGCTCTGAGCAACCTGATCTAGTTGAAGATGTCCCTGCCCACAGCAGGGGGGTTGGACTAGATGACCTTCAAAGATCCCTTCCAACCCAAACTATTCTATGATTCTATGATTCTACGGTGCCACAATGGCTTACAACTCCTGTTCACCTGAGGGGCTCTCCATAGTTCCCACCTTATCGGCATTCTTGACCTTCTCACCTCATTGCCTTGGAGAACAGAGAAGTGAGCCCTGAGCATTCAGGATCAGTCCCAGATATTCACAGATATCTAATGTCTGTCCGGGACTTGGTAACCCTTATGCAACCACGATGAGGCTGGGAATCACAACCACCTCTCTGGAGCTGTAACTGCCATCCAGTCCATCCTCTCCACTTTCCTGTGCGTCCACCTCCCATGTTTGGGGGCTCCTGACCCCTGGGGGATCTGAATGATGCATACGGTTTAGTTGCCATGTGCTTTACAGCAGGAGGTCTCCATTTGCCGTCTGAATGCCTCTGCACATGGTCAGTCACCTGGACTCAGTGCTCCTCTGATGCTTCAGCTGCAGCATTGCTAAGGTTGCTGCCTGGTTTCATCAGAGTTGTGCTTTTTGTAGGGGACGGGGCTGTGCACAGATCTTTATCCTCAGGGGCTTTTCAGAGTGGAGAACAGCAGGTAGATTTTGCCAGCTGCACGGGCAGACAGACGTGCTTGGAGAGGAGGAAGCCTTGTTTCAGCTACTGCCAGGATGGAGCTACTTCCAGAGGTCTCTCCATACTGGAGCATGGATTGCCTGTAGCCAGGCAAAAGATTAGGTTGGGGAGTGGAAAAGATGGCACTGACACAGAGTCCAGGGGAAATTTGTGTGTGACGTGGCTCAAGATTATACCTGTGGTGAGGCATGAGGAATGCCTGTTTTTATCACGACTACCATGGGGCAAATGCTTCATCGAAGGTCTCATGGTAGACCTATATTTTGGCATTCTTCTTGACTGCAGTTGCTTGGGTCAAATGGGCTCTGTTCCTCCTCGTGGAGACATATTTTCTTTAAGAGTGAGGCAGGCTGTGTGGTGTTCACCAATTTTGAGTTATGGATCATTGAGTTATGGACTGTGGGCAACCAATGGGGCAGCTCTGGGGTGACTTCAACTGATCTGCTGTCTTTGCCCAAGAGCTACTTCTGCCATCACTCCTCTTTGAAGAGAGGGTCAGAACATCTTCCATGCATCCATGATCCAGTGATTAGTGGTACAAGTCAGCGGGGATATCACCATGTGGCCTCCAAAAGCAGACTTGCTCTGTGCCATGAAACTTCTCCCTTCCTACTACAAAACCATTTCGACCTGACTATGATATCTTCACCTTTTGAAAGCAGCTGATGAAAGTGTCCTATAAGGCAGGCTCTTTAGCGTTCAAAGGAATACCTGAGGCATCGGAAGCAACTTTAAGTTCATGCAGTTTGTGACAAAGAGAAGTGCCTGAATTGCAGACCTGAACAGTTTTAAATACCTTCTGTCATTTCTCTCTGACCAATATTCTTCTCAGTGTGATTTGTCAGGGCTTGGGATTAAAAGGACAGGAATCGTATCCCCTCTGCTGTCTTGGAGGACAGATTCAACATCTGTGTAGAGGATGTCTCTTTGCACCTCCCAGTTAGACAAACAATCACGCAAGTGTTACCAACCTTCTCTTCAAGTAACTTTCCCCAATTTAGGGTGTGGTAAAGCACAGACAGATCAAGTGATTTAAAGCAGCGGCACAGCCAAGAGAAGAATTTAGGGTTCCCAGGGTGGCATGCTTGGGCACAAGAAACCTGCCTTCCCTCCTTCAGTCATCTGCACTGTCTAGTCTGTCAAAGTTCCTGAATGATCCCGCCACGGGTTTGATCCCTTCATGCTCTGTATCACAAGATCCATGCACTTCACCTTCCTCTCCAGTTAGACAGCACCAGTACTGGTTTTGGGAAACCAGCTGGTTCAGAAGAAAATAAACTCAGTCTCGCTGTCTTGCTACTAGATACGAATACAAAGCAGCATATTCCTGTGGTTTGGGACAGAGACATCAGACTCAGATCCCCATTCACACAGCATACGTGCTTATCAGACTGCCTGATGAGGGAATGCAATCCCATCTTAGGAACTGCTCCAGGATTTTCTGTGAGCAGGTGATGCTTCGATGTTAAATACCCACAATGCTAGGTAAGTGAATTGCAAGTCTTTCAAAGTTGCATAGGATTAACTTTGAACTAAATCCCTGAAAAACCACATGGCTGGTGACATTTCAGTTGATCCCTGTTCTCCAGGCAGGGCATGCTAAGGTTTCTGCTCTGAAGTGCCATGCTTGGTTGGTCACGGTGGTGGCTGAACAGCTGGGAAGATTTCTACTCAGCATCATCTTTATCAAGAATGATTTGTCTTTTGAGCCTTACCACCTTTCTTCCCCGCCTTAGAAACTTCTCTTTAAGTTGTTACAGCCTAGAAATACTTGTATTGCCTGTCCTCTCCAAGCAGGGGTTGTCTGGCCTTTTCCTTTTGCTTCTGGTGTCGGGTAACAACAGAAGGTACGAGAACACCTGAGGCAGGTATATATGGAGTAACCTGACCATCAGATGGGGTTGCAAAGGTTTGGGTGCACATTAGGAAACCATGAGTCAGTGCCTGGCTGGGCATACTGAATTATCCCATCCAAAAAGGGATCCCGATCCTCTGACTCGTTCATCAGCTGGTGTAATGGAGTTACGTGATCATGACTGGCATCGGAGAAGCGCCTGGCCCAGAGCTTTTCGGGGCAGAATGGGTCCGTCAAGCAATCTGACGAGATCACTTGGTTGACAACCCAGCATCCAGAGATAGTTTGAACTAGTATGTACATTTCAGAACACATTCAGGTATGTTTTGAAGATATACAGGTGATCTGTTCTTCCACTACTTTAGGAAATATGTTCTGATGGTTAACCACCCCATCAAGAAAGTGAATCTTCCTGTTGTTCTTTGTAAATATATACACATGTATAGTAAGTATATATAGAATCATAGAATCGTTTGGGTTGGAAAGGACCTTGAAAGGTCATCTAGTCCAACCCCCCTA
>NW_008795557.1:405983-417290 GCF_000699145.1 Aptenodytes forsteri
ATCTTCAGCTAGATCAGGCTGCTCGGAGCCCCGTCTAACCTGACCTTGAATGTCTCCAGGGATGGGGCATCTACCACCTCTCTGGACACAACCTAGTAGTGCTTCACCATCCTCATTGTAAAAAAATTTATTCCTTGGATCTAGTCTGAATCTACTCTCTTTTAGTTTAAAACCATTACCCCTTGTCCTATTGCAACAGGCCCTGCTAATATATGGATATATTCATAGAAATATATAGAAAGCATTATTTATTTATTTATTTAAGTGTTCAGCCTTTGGAGACTGTTTTAAATTTTTAGATTTCTTCCTCATCCTTACCCACAGATTGAACATGACAAGTTTTATTTCTCTTCTCACTTGGATTCTGCATAAGAGCGAGTGATCTTACAACTGATGTGAATGATAAGTCCCAAATGCACCTAATTGACTTTGATATCTTTTTTATTCTAGTGAGCTACATTTGCAAGTTTCCTTTGAAATGAAGCTTAAGGGCTGTTCTGTGCTACTGCACCAAATAAAACTCAGGTGTGAATGGCTGTGTTACAACATGTGCCATGGGAAGTTGCACCTTTTCTAGCTAATGCCTACTTTGGCCATTGTGTCCTCCAAAATCCATACTGTTCATGGGGATTGTGAGTCATAAGGATCGGCAGCAGGTCTCACGACGGAAGGCAAAGCCAGAAGAGGAAAAAGTTTCCTATGAACTTCCTCTAGTGTCCTTCCCTTCTAGGACAGTGCCTGCTTTTCCCAATTCAGGAAAGTTTTTGTAAAAGCACCTGCAAGTTCCTGATCAGGGTAAACAAGAGGCCTAGATACCACCTATGAACTCAGAGCTGAATGTTGGGGAAGCAGAGAGAAACCTACGGTCTCTCAATATTGCTGAAGTCCAGGCCAGGCTGCTCTGGAAAGGATGTGCATCAGTGGTGGTAGGCTGGTGTTTCTGGTTCAAGTTTGAAGCATAGTTAGCACTGAGATTAGTATTTGTTTGATCACTGCACATAAAGAAGATTTGGAGTTGAAGGGTTTCCAGTGAGACTGTAGAAACTGTACCAATTCCATAGTTATGGCATTTAAAAAAAATTTGGTAGACAACTGATTTCATTGTGTTGGCCGACAGAGCGTAGACACCAGCATGCTGACCCTCTAGCCATTCTTTAGCCCCAGGCTTTGCTAATTTTCTCTTATGTTGCCTACAGACTCAACCAACAATTTCAGCCCAGCACTTATGAAATACATTGAATTTAGAATTGTTATTATTCTGGTCATATCTGTATCATACTAAGTGCTGTACAAGGGTTATGACAAGACACTCTGCTCTTCCCAGATTATTGAGAGTTGCTCCACTTCCTTATCGGAATTAACTTTGGTTTTGGTGTTCTGGTACAGGTGGGTTTTCAGAAGGATTCAAAGGTAGGTTTTGGGCAGGCTTTGGAGAAGACTGTACGTAGAGCATAGTAGATGTGTACTGAAGTGTGGGAGAAATAGGAAACTCGACTGTAAATTCTGGATGCATTGGACACCAAAGATTAAACATGCCCAAACCAAGGAGTTCCAGCAAAAAGTGAGGAAGACTTTATTTTATCTCAGGAATATACAGGCAGAATGAGGAAAATGAAAGGTGTGTGTTTGGAGAGGGTGGAGAGGGGAAGGAAGACAAAAGGTAAAAGAGATGGGAGGCTGGGAACTGACAGTTAACATATCAAGGGCTGCAGTCTTATGTGGACTATGGAGAAGGGACTTGCCTGCTGCAGTCCCGTGAGTCGGGTCTGTAGGTAAAGCCAGGCTGGAGGATTTCCCTTCTTCAGTCAGCCACAGGAGCAGCTCTTCTAAGAATCAGTTTTCTCTCTCCTTCTGGAGACTCTGTCTTGTGGAGGTGTGAAGTATGGTAAGAAGTCAAGAGGAAGGTGATAGATCATCCTTCCAGCCATTGGCAGAGACTTCTCACTTGAGCTGAAGATGCCGCTAGTTCCTCTGGCAGCTGTTACTGATCCTTCTTCCCATTCTCTAAGCTCTAATAGCCATTTCAACCTGAAAATGTCATAGAGTCTCACTGGGCAAGAACAATACGGAGCCCTTAAAGACCTAGAAATCAAGATAGGGATGAAGCTGAAGGCTTCTACAGCTGGAACATGGTGGGCTTCTCATGGCAAACCATCCATTGGGATTCCCGAAACCATAGCCTTTTTTGCTGAAGTATCTGCTGGATAAATGTCACAGGAAGTCTGGAGATGCCCCAAACCTTGCAAGGAACCTTCAAGAAAAGGGAAGAAAAGCTTCTCCCAGGTCCTCCCATCTCTAGTGTGTCTTCAATGAGGGACTGTGAAGGAGAGGACAAGAAGACATCTCTCCCCGACATGTTTTATTGAAGGATATTTCATAGTGTGGCCATGTAAGCCCTTCCTGCTCATCACTCCAGACTTTGTTTTTTAATGAGGGAAGAGTGGCTCACTCATTGCTGCTGAGCTTGTCCAGCACCATAGCTCCATGCAGCGTGCAGTCCAGAGGGAAGGAACTGGGAAACTTATCCCATAGCAATGTAGGACACCTATTAGCTTTTGTGTTTATCACCTTATCTTGCTGGGGAGGGCAGGTCTCAGGCCTAAATCTTTTCTCGTTGTCCATGTCTTTTGAAAGTCCTCTTGCTAGGCAAGAACAGACATATCTTTTCAACAGGGACTCGGTGCTGGCCAACAGCAGATGTCCTCTAGGACTGGTGGTATTTCCAGAGCCAACAGGGTAATTTTAATCCCACAGAAAGTTCTTGGTATTGTGAGGGCAGAAGTTACTGCCCTGTCCCATTTCCATCCTGGTTGGGAATGGAAGAGAATCCAGTTTTAAACCAACTTCCTGCTCTGATAGCCGTAAAGCAGTAGTGATGGATGAAGTCTCTGAACTAATGTGGTATTGTTTCCTCCCTCCCCTCCCCTCTCTCTCTTCAAAAAGCAAAAAAAAAGAAAGGGAGGGGGATGAGAGTCTGTCAAGTTGTTTGATCTAACATCCACATGCCATGTTCACCTTGGCAGATGGCAGGAGAGATGATTGCTTAGCACTGCATGTTTGACATCTCACAGAAATAGCAAGGCTGATGTGGTAGGCCTGTAGCCATTGGCAGCTGCTATGGTACCTACGCCAGGAGAGGGAGGTGCAGACTTCATTTCACACCTCCTGATGCAAAAAAATGCTTTCGGGGAGCAACTCGTGGTACAAATGGATGAAGTCTCTGAACTAATGTGGTATTGTTTCCTCCCTCCCCTCCCCTCTCTCTCTTCAAAAAGCAAAAAAAAAAGAAAGGGGGGGGATGAGAGTCTGTCAAGTTGTTTGATCTAACATCCACATGCCATGTTCACCTTGGCAGATGGCAGGAGAGATGATTGCTTAGCACTGCATGTTTGACATCTCACAGAAATAGCAAGGCTGATGTGGTAGGCCTGTAGCCATTGGCAGCTGCTATGGTACCTACGCCAGGAGAGGGAGGTGCAGACTTCATTTCACACCTCCTGATGCAAAAAAATGCTTTCGGGGAGCAACTCGTGGTACATCTGCCTTCCCCCACCACCCCCTCTTCCTCTCCCCTGTTGGCTCGTGGTGGTGGTTGGCGGGTTGCGTGCTGTTGCTTGCCTTGTCACCAGCTTGTGTGACAGGTGAGGTGACACGGAGTCTGCAGAGTTGCAAAGGAGGTTGCTCCAGGGCTTTCCCACACTGGGGAGGTGAGCTTGCTCCAGTGGGGGGGCGTGGGGGAACTAGGTGGGAAAGCAAACAAACATCTGTTCACTTCTCCGCTTTGCAAAGAACAAGAAGGTGAATGGGGAGGAAGTGGTGGGAGAGGGGCGCATTTCTGGCCAGGAAACCAGGCAAGCTAGCCCTATCCAGGCTTCCAAGTGTTAAGGTTCACCCAAACAGAGGGTGACCTCTCCATCTCCTCTAAATGTGTGGAATAAGGAATGACCCAAGGACTTCCTTTGCTCAGGAAGTTTGGGCATCCAAGTGCTGCAATTGTATGTGCTATTGCAAGAGTTGAGCTTCCAGATGACCACCTCTGGGTGCGTGTCCTGCCCTTTCTCAGAGCTGTGACTGCTTGTACAAAGTCTCTTGCCTGAGCCTCTGGTAGTGAGGCTCCTGCTAGTTTCCTGGCCTCGTTTAATTTGCTGTTGTGGAGGGTGAATTGCCGTGTATGCTGGAAAGCACATATGCAAGAAAGTCAGAAATCTGGGAGGAAAGTGAAGGTGGCTCAGACAGCATCATTAGTCCATGGGCTACTCTCCCCACCACGCAAAACTGGAAGGATCTTCCTCACGTCACCTGTTGCTGCAAGAAAAACTCAAGGAAAAAGTCAGATTCAGAGTCATAGGCTACAAGGGTCTGTGCTGCAATCACACCTGCCTCTGTAGGGTAATTTATACCTGAGAAGTTTATGGAAGTTAGAGTATAAGGAACATAACTGATATCACCATGGTCTCTCCTGATAACTACATCCATGAAGTTTCTAACTTCTTAAAGGCCACAGCCACAACAGTCATGAAACGCCGACTGTCTTGGATCGAGAATTATGGAAAAAGCTTGAATCAAAGACCTCCAGTGAGAACTCCCCATGTCCAAACCAAATCAGTCCCAAGCTGGAGACCTTTAACTTGGGTGCCTCAACTGGGGAGCAAACACACAAGGATCTGGAGATTGTTTCTCTAACTCACTGTAACTATTGCCTAAATCGTTACATTTTGTAGGTTAAAACAATGCTTAGAAGTGCAGCAAGGAGTGACTGGAAACTTGCATGACAGAAAGCGTGAGAAGAAAGCAAGGCAGCGTGATGCTGGATGAAACAGCGCTGAAGCGTTGGGTGGCCATGGTCTTCAACCAGCTGGAGAATCAAAGTAGTCTTCACATGTCAGTTTTGATAAACTCCTCTGGAATTATCCATTTCTCAGGGGCTTCATCCTGCTGGCTAAAGATGGTGCCTACTGACATCTGAGGTATCCAATAGCATGCAAGTTGTTTACATGGGATTAGGAGATTTCACAAAGGATCCATGGGAGACCTGAGCCCTTTCGTACTGGCAACTGAAGGTCGATCAGGATACCTTAAGCTATCTCCGAAGGCACCTGTGTGGACAACTGGATTGAGTTGCTGGAAATAAAAGGCATGGATGCGCGGCATACCCAATGGGAAGAGTGAGAATGTCTTCTCTAGTCATAATGTGGCTCTGGGCTGGACAGCTGGAGTACAGGATCAGTATAGTGTCAGAGCTTTAGTAGGTTTGAATCAATCCACTGTGGTTGAAACTGTTGCCATCTGATGGCTGGACCTGAAGACTGGTAAGGCTCATCGCAGTTCCTAAGCAGTCCCCAATATGGCACCCCTTAATTGTCCCCTATGATGGCAATCTCTGTGCAATGAGTCCATCATTAGCTCATTTTGAGACAGGAACAAGGCACGTGAGAGGATTGCATGGCTAGTATCTCAGCACCTCTCAATAGCTCAGCATGTGAAGAAGAGGATAAGAGAGGGATTTGCAAAGTGCACTGGGTTTCCTCTTTGTCTGTGTACGACATCAGGAAAATTCCCTTTGACTGCTTCTGCCTGTGATCCAAATATTGCAGAGCCCTTCTCTGCACCCTGCCTTCTGAGCAGTTTGCATTTCCAAGAGTCTTTAGTTTAGTGAAAATCACTGTGACACAAAGGTCCCCAAAAGCAATCCTGAAGTGTTAACTCTTGGGAGAACATCATGGAGAGAGCAGAAGGGGGGAAGGATAATGCTGGAGGGAGCTGGTGTGTTTCACAGCTGGTAGGCTGCATGCTCTGTCTCTCCAAATGTGGGCCTGGCTGCCACTAATGATCACCCAGGTGCTCGGTGGCACTGCTGGCCAATGTCTGCTTGGAGGCCACCCTGCGAAGGAGCTGAGGTCACTGAGCAATGCATGACTCCCGGAGCAGCTGTCAGTGTTATTTTGTTTGGCAGCCTCTTCTTCTCACAGCCGGAAAAACTAAAACCTAACCCCTCAATGCACACTTTGTTTTGGAATAAGCTGCTGGAATTGGTGGTTCCTGGGTCCAGCGTGGGATATAAGCTCCTGTCCATCAGGATGATGGGTCTGGGTGACAGCTTGCCTCTCTCACTTGCACAGGTTGGCAAGGGCTGGAATGCTGTTAGCCAAGCGCTTTGCTACCGGCATGGGGGAGGAAGGATGGTCCTGTGGCTGGATGCTAGGTATAGTCTCCAGAGGTCTAGAGTAGATGCAGAATAATGCAGAAGACTTAATCTCCTTGGCTCGGTGCAATGGCCCTACCTTTTCCTTTCTGGACTGTTTTGATCACAGGCTTTTTCAG
Source organism: Aptenodytes forsteri (assembly GCF_000699145.1). Classification (NCBI taxonomy): domain Eukaryota; kingdom Metazoa; phylum Chordata; class Aves; order Sphenisciformes; family Spheniscidae; genus Aptenodytes; species Aptenodytes forsteri. Next base: position 412,305 of record NW_008795557.1, read on the forward strand.
GGTTGAAGTGAGTTTGGGCAGAGCCAGCGCAGCGGGGTCAGGCCATCTGCAGTCCATGGTCAGTTAGCTAATAAGCTGCTAGCCGATTTTTGTTGTGTACCTCATTGTAAATCATATTCTTCTGTAGCTCTCCAGAATCTAGACCATGGCTGGAGGACTTTGCTTTCCTCATGCTTTGTGATCGCACCGCATCCCACAGCTCCATTTCTAGCTAGTCATGTTGCAATGTAGAAAAGCTTCACACAGTCAGCAAGAATCTGCTTCTTTCTTTTTGTAATGGCATCCTAGAAAGCTTCCCCCTCTCTCAGATGCCTTGGTTCCCAAGAAGGAAAATAACACACTTTCTGAGTTTGCCACTTGCAAAATCAGCCTAAGTCCATAACTTTAAATTGCCACTACAAAGTGACCGTCAGTGAGCTAAGTGGATATGTGCATAACAGATAAACCTATAGGAAAGCTTTGAAATCAGCCACCCCAATACTCTGCATGGATTAGCTCTACTGTAGCCTTCACGCACAAGAATTGTTGTAAGTGCCAGTGGCACAGGATAAGTCCAGCCCTCCCAAGTGCCTCGCAAGAACCCATGCAAAGTGAGCACATCTAAAATCCCTGTGTAATAACAACGTCTCTTGCCTTTGCGATCTGTAGGTAACGCTTTCAGGTTCCCCCGACATTAGTACAATTTCCCCCTACTCTTTAGATGAAGCATCATTGGGTTAATCTCACTGACTATTTGAACATGGGTCAATGTGAAGATGAAGTATTGACCAGCAAGCACCAGATTTCCCGAATATTTTGGCAGCTTTCTCCAAAGGGAGCTTTTGTGTGGGATGGGGGGGTGTCAAAAATTTCATAGTCTGTCCATCTGTTTCTTCTCTTGTCCACCAGTGTTTGGAGCAGGTCCTCTGAGAGCATCTATTGCTTCATGCTAATTTTCCGACTTCAGTTTTTCAGAGGTTTCACGTAAAAGGTTTTAATTTATCCCTCAGTGTTGCAATTTATTTAAACTTTTCTTTTACCTTCCCCACGGTGGTCAGAACCAGAGCTTTAAAGCCGAGATGTGATCTACCTGGGACTTGTCAAGCACTCATTCAGGCGGCATTGGAAAAGTCCAAGTGTCTTTGTCGGACTAAAAGGAATATTGGTCCCGGGAGAGTTCTTACTACTCAGCCCGAGGTGGTAAATTTTGCAGTCCAGTAAACAATCAATTTCCCCTGCACACCTTCCCTGGACTCTGTGTAGCAGGAGCTTGACTTCTCCAGTGTTATGTCTTGATTCTCCGCAGCTGCACTGCAGTGACAACCTATCCTTGCCTTTTTCCTGTGCCCTAACCACTGCTGATGCTCTGAGGTCTGGGGAGTGAGTTAGAGACATATGGATGGCGGCGGTATGTGCTTTCTCTGTACTTCTCCCCGTAGCCCTTATTTCTTGTTCATGCTTAGTTAAAGTCTCACACCATGTGTATTTGGACAGCTGCTCTCTGCATGGCTCAGCCGTTCACCCCAATAGCCCAAGGAATTCCTGGGAAATTGCAGGAATCACTAATTCTTTTTTTCTTTTTTTTTTTCCCCCTGAATACCAGTTTCAAGTAACTTTTGTTTCTGATGTGATATTCCCACTGAAGAAATCTGTACAGCCTGCAACACACTCGGGTCCTGCTGTACCTGGGAATGGTTACTTTTACCATCCCTGGGTTTGGTCCACCCTCTTTTAACAAGCTAAATTGGACACTAAGTTAAATGCTTTATGACTGTTCTGTGCATGGAGAGCGATGGATGAGATCCTGCCTCTTCCACATTCTTGAATGAAAAGGCTCTTTTGCCACCTTAAACTCAACCTCAGACCTCTCTGAAGACTGCTTTTTAGTTGAGAGGGCACTGCAGCTTCACCAGATGTCTTGGGTGGGACACTGATACCCCGCTGAATAACTCAACTCCAACTTCTCTTCAAGGAATTCTCATTCACTGCCAGCGAGTGAAATTCATGTCCCTTCCCAGATGCCAACCACTGGCCACGGGAGTTAGATCCCTTCTCGTGTACCCTATATTTCGGACACACATCTGGCTGTCTGCATAGGATGGCACCCTTACATGCATCCTGGCGGAGTCACACTGCCAGTCAGCTCTGTAGTGTATCTCTGGACTTGCCTGCTTGGGGAGCAGGAGTGAAGCCAGTCCAGTTGCTGGGCAGGTGGGACGGCTCAGTCTCCTGAGTGCGATTCATTCTACTTGACTTTATGTTTCTATGGGACAGATGACCTAGGAGGTCTACATCCTTGGTGGACAGCTGATCAAAGCAGTGAGTGGAGTTTAGGGTACGTTTATGTTTACCGAAGGTAGATGTCTATTTGAGGATGAGAAGAGTTGTACTCCAGGCTATTGACTGTGTTATCTAATTCTCCCTTGACTAAATAGAGAGTTAAAGGTGATTTGCTCAGGTATAGTCCCTAAATCATAGACAATCAGAGATAGACAAGATGAATCCCATCCCAGCATTCAGCATGTAGGTACTGCCACCTGAGCTAGATACCTGAAATCCATCATCACTGGAGAGACTGAGATTCCTGCAGGGAGTGGTTTGTCTGACCTGTTTACTTTGGGTGAGATGAATCATTCCCTAAAAACGCTTCTATCTCTGTACTGACTACATGGAGAGTATATAGAGTGGTTATGAATCAAGGTGTCTGCACCATAGACATCTACATCTAGGGGATTCATCTCTGCCTGTGGACCCCTCCATTGATACTCATTGTTTTCTGTTTTGGTCTCACTTCATTTAACAGGCTGTTCTCAAGTGTCTAATTTCTCACTGATTTTGTGCCTTCCCCTGATGAGCCAGGTTCATCCACCCAGTCAAGGGATCAGTGCTCAGATCTTTTCCACGCTGCCTGATTTCAGCCAAGACCTGATTGCACCTTCATCTAGGAAGAAATGGCTGTGTGTGACATGTTAGACCACCTTTCACTCAGCCAGAGACTGTTGCAGATCTCACAGGATATCAAAATTCTCTGGTCTGATGCTATCATAAAACCATGGACATGTTCTCCTTAATGTGTCCTCAATGTGGGCCTTGGCATTGGACTGGACAGTGTCCTCCCTTGTAAAGAACCTGCTGGCTTGCATGCTGGATTTTGCGATTGCTCTCTTCACCTTACCTCTCCTTCACCTTGCCTAGCCCCACCCTGATCACCCACAGATTTCACCAGTGAGCTAATCCCTTTGGCCTGCCGCTTCAGATCCTGTAGTCCCTGAGCGAGAGCATCTGGGTGTTGTAGACATCACGCTGATAGTAGCTGTTGCTTGTGATCTCTTCAGCCTGCTGCTTCCTTTCTATTTTATGGCTGCCAAGGGATGCTCTGCTGGCTCTGCCCTGAGTCCTGCGTCATCCTGGAGTTACTGATGTGGTGCAGGGGATGCAGGTTGGCTGCTGTGAACGCTGTGCTTTGCCAAAATGGCTGAGGACTAGGGACAATCCAGCTCGATGGTGCCCCCAGTCTTCGAGCAGTCAGAACTACCTCTGAACCTGGTGCAGCAGGAGTGTTTTCTCCCCTTGCTGTTTACTTCCCAACAAAGACCTTTCGCTGTAGGCTGATGAAGGCTTCCTGATATCTGGATCTTCTACTATTATTCCACTGATTTCCTAAGGAGGCTTCTTCCCAACTCTCTTGTAAGATGTACGATCCCCTTTTCTCCAAATGAAGTGGGAGGGATGGGAGGAATAAAATGCTGTGTAGTGACTTGTTTTGGGACAGCAGGATAGAGCTTGACTGTAGCCTGAGTGGGATCTGCCCAGCTAGTGGTAAATCAGAGTCACCAAATAATTTGGGTTAGAAGGGAGTGCTGGCATCTCTAGTTCAACCCCTTGCTCAAAGTAGGGCCAACCTCAAAGTTAGATCAGGCTACTCAGGGTCTTGTCTAGCTATGGATGGGGATTTCACAGCCTCAGAGCCCCTCTTCCAGGGTCTAACCACCCTCAGGGTGAAAATTTTCCCTTACTGCAGCCTGTGATTGTTTCCACTTGTCCCTTTGCTGTGCACCTCTGAGAAGAGTTTAGCTTTATCTTCTTTGCGAACATCTGTTGGGTAGCGAAGGCTGTAACTAGGGCCTCCTTTCACCTCCCTCTTTCCAGTTGAGCAAGCTGAGTTCACTCAGCCACTCCCTGCACTTCATGCGTTCCACTCCCCAACCAATCTCGGTCACCCCCATTGGACTTGCTCTAGTTTGTCAGCATGTCTCTTGTACCAGGGCCCTGAAGCTGACCACAGTACTTCAGATGTGTCCTCCTAAGTGCTGCATCAAGGGGACTAATCACTTCCCTTGCCCTCCTGGCTGAGCTCTTGCAAATGCAGCCCAGGACGCAGTCGGTTTTCATTGCTGAAAGGGATGCTGCTGATGGAGGCAGCATATCCAAGTCAGATCCTTATTGCGTCCTACAAAGGACATGCACAGCCTGAGGCATCACCTGTGCGTGGCTTGTTAGCATCTTGATTGAGGAGCCATAGAAATGGATGGGCGATGGAGGCTCTTATTGTGGGGGATACCCTCAGGGATGTTTGGGGCCATGGGGGAGGGGACAGGATTTGTCATGCCCATCAGGTCATTTAAGGGCTGGTAAGAAGCTGCAGTCTCATGTGCTGTACAGCTAACACTTCTAAAGAGCAGAGAGCTCAACTGCTAGGTGATGCTTGTCTCTTCTATAAGCCTCGTCTTCAAGAGGAGAGGAGAAGGGCATTTCTAAATCACGTTTCGGAACTTGAGGAAACCCGAGTTCAGCGCACATCACATTTCAACACCTTTTGGGTTGTGATTTGAAACTCTAGAAGTAAAACACAAGTTAACACAACCTGCTTTTCTGTTTGAGTTTTGGTTTTATTTTTTGTTTGGGGTTTTATTGTTGTTGTTGTTTTGGGGTTTTTTTGTTTGTTTGGTTTTTGGTTTTTATTTCTTTTTTTTTTTTTTTTTTTTGTGGGAATAAAAACAGCTCAAA
>NW_008795557.1:418152-428163 GCF_000699145.1 Aptenodytes forsteri
GCTTGGGGAGCAGGAGTGAAGCCAGTCCAGTTGCTGGGCAGGTGGGACGGCTCAGTCTCCTGAGTGCGATTCATTCTACTTGACTTTATGTTTCTATGGGACAGATGACCTAGGAGGTCTACATCCTTGGTGGACAGCTGATCAAAGCAGTGAGTGGAGTTTAGGGTACGTTTATGTTTACCGAAGGTAGATGTCTATTTGAGGATGAGAAGAGTTGTACTCCAGGCTATTGACTGTGTTATCTAATTCTCCCTTGACTAAATAGAGAGTTAAAGGTGATTTGCTCAGGTATAGTCCCTAAATCATAGACAATCAGAGATAGACAAGATGAATCCCATCCCAGCATTCAGCATGTAGGTACTGCCACCTGAGCTAGATACCTGAAATCCATCATCACTGGAGAGACTGAGATTCCTGCAGGGAGTGGTTTGTCTGACCTGTTTACTTTGGGTGAGATGAATCATTCCCTAAAAACGCTTCTATCTCTGTACTGACTACATGGAGAGTATATAGAGTGGTTATGAATCAAGGTGTCTGCACCATAGACATCTACATCTAGGGGATTCATCTCTGCCTGTGGACCCCTCCATTGATACTCATTGTTTTCTGTTTTGGTCTCACTTCATTTAACAGGCTGTTCTCAAGTGTCTAATTTCTCACTGATTTTGTGCCTTCCCCTGATGAGCCAGGTTCATCCACCCAGTCAAGGGATCAGTGCTCAGATCTTTTCCACGCTGCCTGATTTCAGCCAAGACCTGATTGCACCTTCATCTAGGAAGAAATGGCTGTGTGTGACATGTTAGACCACCTTTCACTCAGCCAGAGACTGTTGCAGATCTCACAGGATATCAAAATTCTCTGGTCTGATGCTATCATAAAACCATGGACATGTTCTCCTTAATGTGTCCTCAATGTGGGCCTTGGCATTGGACTGGACAGTGTCCTCCCTTGTAAAGAACCTGCTGGCTTGCATGCTGGATTTTGCGATTGCTCTCTTCACCTTACCTCTCCTTCACCTTGCCTAGCCCCACCCTGATCACCCACAGATTTCACCAGTGAGCTAATCCCTTTGGCCTGCCGCTTCAGATCCTGTAGTCCCTGAGCGAGAGCATCTGGGTGTTGTAGACATCACGCTGATAGTAGCTGTTGCTTGTGATCTCTTCAGCCTGCTGCTTCCTTTCTATTTTATGGCTGCCAAGGGATGCTCTGCTGGCTCTGCCCTGAGTCCTGCGTCATCCTGGAGTTACTGATGTGGTGCAGGGGATGCAGGTTGGCTGCTGTGAACGCTGTGCTTTGCCAAAATGGCTGAGGACTAGGGACAATCCAGCTCGATGGTGCCCCCAGTCTTCGAGCAGTCAGAACTACCTCTGAACCTGGTGCAGCAGGAGTGTTTTCTCCCCTTGCTGTTTACTTCCCAACAAAGACCTTTCGCTGTAGGCTGATGAAGGCTTCCTGATATCTGGATCTTCTACTATTATTCCACTGATTTCCTAAGGAGGCTTCTTCCCAACTCTCTTGTAAGATGTACGATCCCCTTTTCTCCAAATGAAGTGGGAGGGATGGGAGGAATAAAATGCTGTGTAGTGACTTGTTTTGGGACAGCAGGATAGAGCTTGACTGTAGCCTGAGTGGGATCTGCCCAGCTAGTGGTAAATCAGAGTCACCAAATAATTTGGGTTAGAAGGGAGTGCTGGCATCTCTAGTTCAACCCCTTGCTCAAAGTAGGGCCAACCTCAAAGTTAGATCAGGCTACTCAGGGTCTTGTCTAGCTATGGATGGGGATTTCACAGCCTCAGAGCCCCTCTTCCAGGGTCTAACCACCCTCAGGGTGAAAATTTTCCCTTACTGCAGCCTGTGATTGTTTCCACTTGTCCCTTTGCTGTGCACCTCTGAGAAGAGTTTAGCTTTATCTTCTTTGCGAACATCTGTTGGGTAGCGAAGGCTGTAACTAGGGCCTCCTTTCACCTCCCTCTTTCCAGTTGAGCAAGCTGAGTTCACTCAGCCACTCCCTGCACTTCATGCGTTCCACTCCCCAACCAATCTCGGTCACCCCCATTGGACTTGCTCTAGTTTGTCAGCATGTCTCTTGTACCAGGGCCCTGAAGCTGACCACAGTACTTCAGATGTGTCCTCCTAAGTGCTGCATCAAGGGGACTAATCACTTCCCTTGCCCTCCTGGCTGAGCTCTTGCAAATGCAGCCCAGGACGCAGTCGGTTTTCATTGCTGAAAGGGATGCTGCTGATGGAGGCAGCATATCCAAGTCAGATCCTTATTGCGTCCTACAAAGGACATCCACAGCCTGAGGCATCACCTGTGCGTGGCTTGTTAGCATCTTGATTGAGGAGCCATAGAAATGGATGGGCGATGGAGGCTCTTATTGTGGGGGATACCCTCAGGGATGTTTGGGGCCATGGGGGAGGGGACAGGATTTGTCATGCCCATCAGGTCATTTAAGGGCTGGTAAGAAGCTGCAGTCTCATGTGCTGTACAGCTAACACTTCTAAAGAGCAGAGAGCTCAACTGCTAGGTGATGCTTGTCTCTTCTATAAGCCTCGTCTTCAAGAGGAGAGGAGAAGGGCATTTCTAAATCACGTTTCGGAACTTGAGGAAACCCGAGTTCAGCGCACATCACATTTCAACACCTTTTGGGTTGTGATTTGAAACTCTAGAAGTAAAACACAAGTTAACACAACCTGCTTTTCTGTTTGAGTTTTGGTTTTATTTTTTGTTTGGGGTTTTATTGTTGTTGTTTTGGGGTTGTTTTTTTGTTTGTTTGGTTTTTGGTTTTTATTTCTTTTTTTTTTTTTTTTTTTTAATATAAACAGCTCACATGTCCTGGCAGATACGTAATCCCAGTATCATCACCTCTATCATGTGAACTAGACCCAGAAGGTGTAAGGTTGGAGCTGGAACTCAAGGATGGAAAGAAGAGGGACAGTTGTTTTAGACACCCTAAATTGTATATTTTCCTATGCATCTGTTTTAACCCAGCTGTGGGAGTCTCCCACTCAGAGGGTAAGACACGAGGCGGGCACTCAGCATGGCACAGGCCAGTGCCACGAATTATGACATACAGATCCAGGGGTACAACTGCAAAGGAAAAGGGGTCAAGGATGTGGCCTCTGCTGCCCACTCGTGAGGGACGTGCACAGGGTCATCTGCAATCTCAGGGTCTGCAGAAAAAATACTGTCACCTGCTGATGGTGCCTGCAGAGAGCAGGGCTGGTGGCTGTCATGTGGGCAGCTTTCCCTCCACGGCTTTAGAGGAGGACATGGATAAATCTTGCCCGGGACCTTGGGCAGCCCAGGACTGTGCACCTTGCTGGAGAAACCCTTTGATCCTGCTTCTATCTCTTCCCTGTTGTGACTCTTGCACTGCAGCCCTGCCTGAAAATGGGTGCTTGGATGTCCTTGTCACTGAGGTACAGCCGTATTTAAACTGAGGGAGGGGGGAGAAGAGCTTATACCCAGGAAAACCCCACTGGCTTTGACTTCTGCACCTTCCAGGGCATCTTCTGTCCCCTGGAGATAGAGGAAATTTCCTTGGGGGATCTCAGCTGGTAGGGACAGGGAGTCAGGAAGGCTTTGCTGACACCCAAGGGTCGAGGTTTTGGGGGATACTGGCTAAAGAACACGTTAAGCTCAGGGGGTAAGTCTTGGGAGAGGTAGACCACGGGGACCGTATATCTCTCAGGGTGGAAACTCCACAACCTCTCTGGGCAACCTGTTCCTATGTCTGAGATCCTCACAGCTGACTTTGGAGGAGAGGTCCTGGCATTGCTGCTGTAGGCACGTTGTCCCCAGCTCACTTGCTCTCTCTGAACTCACGGGTACAGGTGAAGCTGGGTCAGCTCCAGGACGGGGAGAAGAGTGCCCTGCACATAGACCCTCCTTGTCTGCAGCATCATGAGTGACCCCTCTCCTTTTCCATCATCCTCATGGCTGTCCTCATCTGGCTGTCCCCATCCAGCTGCCCACTCACCCTTACATTAAAGTGCCTGGGTCCCCTTTGGCTCAGCCCTGTCCCCCCACCTCACCTGACACCACAACAAGCTGCTAGAGCCGTACACAAGGGCTCCAGCTCCTGTGGCCTTTTCTTTTTAATCTTTCTGTCTTCTTTCCATCTTGGAGCTGTTGCCAATTAAGAGCAAACCATTTGATCATGTCATAATCCCGACGCCAGCAGGCAGACCCGTTTGAGCACAGAAAGGGAGAGAGAGAGAAGAAGAGACAGAGGGGAATAATAATAAAAATAATAATAATATAGAGGAGGGGAAAAGAATAAAAAGACAGCCTCTTCTTCCATCTCTCCTCTCACAAGGTAAAGAATCAAAAAGTCATTTGATGCATAATTGATTGCTTTGGAGTGACTCGCAAATTGCTAAGGAGCCTTGATTCTCTGGGTAATAAGCGCACGGAAAACACAGGGACGTTTTGACCGCGGGGTTGTGTAGCAGGGGGGCCTGGGAAGGAGAGAAAAATAAATACAAAAAGAGCGTAGCAGCAACTAACTGAGCCCGCGCATGCCGAAAATATTTTAATGAGCATCAAGAACAACGGATTTCAAGAAGCATGAGCTCAGGACAAAACAATAAATTAGCAAACACAAAAAGGAAACAAAACAAAAAGGGGCTTTTTATTCTTTTTTTTTTTTTTTCCCCTGACAAGAAAAGCACAAAAGCGCTGAGCTGGCGGGGCTGGGGCTGCAGGTCTCTCTCCCCCTCCCTGCTTCTCCGGAGCGTGCGGATAGGCAGGGGAGAGATGTTGCCTTGAAGCTTTGCATGGTGCATCCCCTCACCCTGCCGGCTCCGTCCTGGGCAATCCCATCACGGATGGCCACCGAGTTCCAAAACACGCCAACAGAAGCTTTGGCTCATTGCAAATGTCTCCGTGACTAGTTAGCAAACGGAGGTGTTAGGGCACTCGGATTTGATAGCCCTGGTGATTTACCTCCAGAAAAGGGAGTGAGGAGAAGGGCCGGACTCCCTCTGGTCTCCTGACTTGATCCTTTTCTGAGGGGGAGTTTTACTGACCCAAAGTTGCTGGACTCAGTTAGCGGTGGGTGAAATCCGCTGTCATGCTGCATCAGCAGTCCCCAAAGCTCCCGGGCAGCCACACGGAGTGTATAACGTTATAACGTTTCAGTGTTCTGCGGCCCCAAGCAGTGTTAGAAGGTCTGGCAAGCACCGTGCCTGCCCCAGCCACCGGCCGCCTTCGCTGGGCTCAGAAGGTAGGAGCTGATGACAGCAGCACCATAGTCCAAACGGGATTAAAAAGCCTGCAAAGGACTATCTGGCCCTAAGAGCTATGCACAACCCTCTGTGTGCGTATTTTGGGGAACCTGCTCCCCCTTCCCTCATCAGCCGGTCCCTGCTGTCTGCTCCCCGTGGATTTTGTGATTGCTTTTTCTTGGGTCTGATCTCCCCTTTCTTCTCCAGCCTTCCTGGGAGTCAGACCTTTCTGATTCTCTGCTGCAAGGGATGAGTTCCTGAGCATGCAGTTGCTGTGTAATTCGAATTACCTGTCGGTTTACGACCTCCTCTTCCCTGCCCTGAGACCAGCCTCGGGCAGCAGATACGCACCAGCTCTGTTTTCCCCCAGAAGTGACTCGTGTAACGCCTGCATGCACCAAGGAGTTTGCAATCCTTTAGGGGGAAAGCCTGTTTCCCAGCATGCATGGAGAGGACTGGTATCCCTGCAGGAACTGGTGGGGTGAATCCATCTCCGACGCATAGATAAGTGCCTTTTCCTGCTTCTTTGCAGTCTCTCATGTTGGCAGGCAATTGCTGAATGCCATTAGCCCAGCTGGAGGCTGGCTTTCAGCCTCTGTGCAGAACTCCAAATGGGCTGGCAGTGTGGGGAGGGGGCTGCCCCACGGATTTTGGGGCTCACTCAGTGCCTGTGCCCAACATGGTGCATCGTCATGGGTGTTCATGACCTGGAGCCAGGCACCACGTCGTTGCAGTGACGGAGGGTGCTGCAGGCTCCTGAGCAGCTCAGGGGGGGCTTTTGGGGTGGGAAACATGGCTGTGCGGTAGATGCTCATCCCTGATTTTTTCTCTTGAAATCCATCGGACGAGGTGAAGCGGATCCTTCGAGTCAGGCAGAGAATCTGAGTGGTCCCAGTGGAGAATTCAGATGTGCTTGTGGAAGAGCCCGGCTGAGTTTAACGGGGACGAAGTAGTGGGGTAGGAGAAACAGCTTCTGGAGAGATTGCTCTTACAGGTTTATAGTGCAGGAGACAACATCCCTTCTGTGTAATTATTTTGCTAATATTATTAGCTATTATCTTATATTGACAGGAGAATTAATAAAGACATTAAACGTTTGTCTTTTTGATCTTCTTAGGCCTTTCCCACATGCCCTTGGGACCATGGGAGCTATTGCCTTGCAAGGGATGATGTGAGTCCCTGACAGCTCTTGCAGCGGCTGCTGCAAACTAAGTGAGGACTCGTGTAGGAGCACATGTCCCTTTGGAAGCTGCCTGTCCCCAGGCTGGAGAATGATTTTCCATACCCTGTGCAAAAGTAAGAAGTATTAAACCCTCCAGCCTCCAGCACCTCAACTTTCCCACCCAGAGGCTGTGCCCGTCCAAGGATGCAACACACTGTTCCCAAAATAATGCATTGGATGTCCTCCTGGAAACAAAGCCAGTGAGACCAGATGATCACCATGCACCAGAGCAATGGTGCCTGATGAGCTCCCAGCAGGGAAACGCTTCCCAACAGCCTCTGATCGCTTGGTCCTGATCCTCGAGGCAGACCTGTTAAACACCTTCGTCACAAAGCAATTCAGGATTCAGAGTTGCTCTGTACCAGGCATTATGGATTTATGAACAACATCGGTTTAACGCTGCGCTACAGTTTTCCCACACCTCCTCAGCTGAGAAGTCTGTAGCGATCCATGGGCTCTATGTGCACCTCTTTCCTCCCTGTGTCCCAAGGGACTAACATCCCCTCTGGTCTGCATGTACAGCTGCCTTTTCATGACAGACTGTCCAGCTGATCAACGTAAATCCACTGCACTCAATGCAATTTTTTACCAACCTGACAATTTCTTCCTCTCTTGCAGATCTCAGGAAGCACTCGTGTGCTGAAAATCCACCTGTTTTCTCTGCCGAAGGTCTGATAAAGGTGTTATCTGTCTCACCATATCTTGCCAGTCTCTATATGCCTGGCTATCAAATTCTGCTGCGGTGCACTCATTAGTCTCATGAACTTCCAGTCCTTGGAGCCTTGGTGGTCTGCGGATTTCCTTGATTCTTGTCATTGGATTTGAGCTCTCCCTGTTGCTGAAGAGACTTTCACGTTCATTTTAGGCATGTTTGTTATTAGCAATGGTATTGAAAGTCTTTCCACTGTGGCTGTTGCTATTGGGGCTCTTGGGTGGGTTGTAGCTCTGACCATTGCTAGTAGGGATCTTGTGTGGGTTTTGGTCCTTTTGTCCTGCAGGGATAGCCTGCAGAGGGAGGAGGAGGTCAGGGGGAGGCTGGCTGGAAAGGGAGGTGGGGAGGGTTGAGGCTAGGGGGACAGAGGACTAGGGGACCCTGCTAGGTCCTAAATGAAGGGATCAGGAGTGCAACGAGCTGACAGAGGGAAAGAGACTGCCTGGGTTGGGGTGCCAGGCATGGAAGTGCCCAGGAGCATGGCGAAGCCCAGAGGTGGAGCCTCCTGTTTGTGAAACTGGCCCCAAACCTGGAGACAAGCCAAAGCTCACCGTGGTGGATACCTCTTCCCTCCTGGCAGCCTGATTCACACAGGCCAGTGCTTGTGTCCTCTAGCAAAGCGAGAGGTCTGCTTCCAACAGCACCGATTGCAGCAGCACAGTTGTTGTGCACAGGGCTGCATCCATGAGTTATGTCTCCCTGTCCCCATCCTTTCCCCGTCTCCTGCCCCAAATGACTTGGGAAGGGGTTGCATGCAGGTTTTTCAGCATCTGCTTTGAGAGACTTTGTTAAGTCCCAAGGCAGGGAAGGAAAACATGGATCATGGCATAATTCAGGTTGGAAGGGACCTCAGGAGGTCCTGTGTGTGCTGAGAGGTAGCAGGAGGGAAAGCTGCAATGCAAGGAAGTGGAGCGAGGGTCTCTGCCTAGACAGGTTGTGCAACATGGGTCACCGGCAACCAGTCACCACAAGCCTGCAAGGTAACTCTGGAACCCAGGGCACTGCAGGCACTGGATCCCATGGGAACCCTGCATAGGAGCTGCACCACGAGGAGAGGTTTGACAGGCTTGGCATCTACCCTGTGTGGCAAAAGGGTCTAGTTATATGCACAGGGGACTCTGCTGACATGGAATGGGCATCACCACATGCAGTGTAGATAGGGGTGCAAAAGCACACACAGAGGCTGGCACCTCCTGGATTAAACTGGCCAGAAGTGGATCATGCATGGTGGGAATAGAGAGGGCTACAGCCCCTGGTGCCCCCCTAAATCTAACCCAAACACTAACACAGTACATAGCCCGGGAGAGATGCCACAGTGACACATACAGCCTGTGCATGTGTTATCGGCAGGACTTATTGGATCCAGCAGACACATGGCAATGAATGCAAGACCTCACGAGTTGTGAGGGCTTACTGGATGCTGTGAGCAAGACCCAGGTCTTGCACAGCCTGACTTTGCTACACGGAGCCCAGGAAGATGCTCAGCTGGTGTGCTAGGCACTCTCTGACCCTACCAGAGCCTGGTCGTCAAAGCAAATTCTGTGGCATCACGCATGAGCTTTTGGAGGATTACTGTGAGAAGCCCAACTTAAATAAAACCATTTTTTTTTCCATTTACAGACACTGCAGAAGTTTCAAGGCTTCATCCCCTGCCTAATACAGCAGTGCGAGCAGAGGCGTGCAAGGCCAGCTGATAGGCTGCAACGCAGCCTTTGGCTAGGACCAGGCTAACAGTTGGACATGGGTGAACAGAGCTAGTGGGGACCATCTGGAAACGCTACATCCCTGAAACCAAATCTTCCCTGGCCAAAATGTGGCCAAACTGGATGGCTGGGGAGCAGGTCCGTGGAAAAGGCCCCAGTGGTCATGGGGGACAGAGAACTCAGCATGAGCCAGGAGTGTGCTCTGGCTGCAAAGAAGGTATCCTAGGCTGTATGACAAGGACCAGCGTCTTCACGTCTGATAAGGTAGGATGTATTGGGCTATTTATGGAAGGAGAATACAGGATCTCTTAGCCCCGTGGGGCCTGTGACCACCAATGGGGCAGTCTGGAGTCCAGCCAGCACGTGGACACACTCAGACAGATACACCTTTCCCCTCCCCATGTGCCAGTTCCTCTGTGTGCCATCCTCCCACCTGCCTTTCAGATGCCTGAACTCAGCGGTGGGGTCCTGCGCCTCCTCCCCACATCACCTCTTCTCCACAGTCACCCCTTTCTCTCAGGGGATGGGATTCATCTTTGGGTGGAGGTCCCCAGGCAAAGGTTCAAGTAAAATAACTTGGGTGGGTCTACAGTCCCCTGTATCCTCACAGCTCTTGCACTCCATAGGTGTCACAGCAACGTGGGAAGGACAGGAGGGACCTTGTAGGTGGACAGAAGGTGACAGATGTGGCTTGGGACCCTTTGTAGTCTTGGTGCGTGTTTGCAAATGAGCACATGTGCGATGCTGTGTGCATGCGTGTGTGTGTATGTGTGAGCCTGTTTGCTCACGTTGGGCAGGGGCTACATGAATGCGCACTTCTCTGGATTTCCATGTTTGTGTAAATGCATAGACACACCTGTGTGCATGTGCTTGTTGGGGCCGTAGTTGTGTGTGCAGGGTCATGAGTATCTACTTAGGCATGTGCTGGCTTGAGTGTGCTTGTGGACATGCCTGCCATTTGGATGCATGTATTTGCGTGTGTTGATAGCCAATTGCATGTATGTGCTCTCCTTTGGCCACACGTGTTTGCTAACATGGTTGTGTTGTAGGTGGGCACCCATATGTCATAGAATCATAGAATCATTAAGGTTGGAAAAGACCTCTAAGATCATCGAGTCCAACCGTCAACCCAACACCACCAT
>NW_008795557.1:428508-438482 GCF_000699145.1 Aptenodytes forsteri
CTTGCTACAACCTCCTTTCAGGTGGTTGTAGAGCGCGATGAGGTCTCCCCTCAGCCTCCTTTTCTCCAGGCTAAACAGTCCCAGTTCCCTCAGCCGCTCCTCAGAAGACTTCTTCTCCAGACCCCTCACCAGCCTCGTTGCCCTTCTCTGGACACGCTCCAGCACCTCAACGTCCTTCTTGTAGTGAGGGGCCCAAAACTGAACACAGTATTCGAGCCTGTGCGGCCTCACCAGTGCCGAGTACAGGGGCACGATCACTTCCCTACTCCTGCTGTCCACACGATTTCTGACACAGGCCAGGATGCCATTGGCCTTCTTGGCCGCCTGGGCACACTGCCGGCTCATGTTCAGCCGGCTGTTGACCAACACCCCCAGGTCCTTTTCTGACAGGTGGAAAAGGAGACTCACTTCAGGGGACAGGGAAGATCTTTCCAGACCCACCTCTTGTCTCATTCCCCTTTGAGGCTTTAATTGGCTTTGGGACCAATCCTTGTAATCACCCACAGGAATGCTGGATGAACGCCAGTCATGGGAGACCACGCAACCACTTTGCTGCTGATTGGCCAAAAAATCCCCTCTCTGCTGCAGGGATGAGGAAAGGTGGTGGGAGAGTGACTCCCCAGCACCCTGGGAAGCCCTGTGCCACCCAGGGGACAAGTCGCAAGGCCACCTTCAGAGTTGGTAAGAGAACTGCTCTTGCCTGCTCTAACCATAAGACCACGCTGCCTCCCCATGGCCAGGCGATGACTGGTGGAAGGGGGGATAACACGTCCATGGTGGCCCCATACAGAAATCCATCCAGCCTGGCTGGGATAAGCTGGTTTAGCCAACACCATGCCTGGCACACTGGTTGCACACCACCATTTCCAACCCTGGAAGCTCTTGCCCAGGGCATCACCCTGGTCTGGTGCATGCAGCCCTCCACCCCGCACACCTCTCTGATGCATGGCCCCTCCGCACTGCTGTTGGATGCCGCGCCGCCAGCAAGAGCTCGTTAATATTCCGACAGCTCCGATCTCGCTCTCTAAATGAAGGCCGCTCTTAAAGAGGGGTTTATAATTGGGCCCCGGCTCCGCCGCGTGTGGCCTTGTCAAGTCGTTGCACAGCAGCACCTTGGCGGCGCACCTCTAAGAATAAGAAGAAAAATCAGGAAAAGAAAGGGAGGGAGGGGAGGAGGGGAAAAGGAAGGGAGGAAGGAAGGGACCCTGAGCCCCCCTTTGAAAGGGAAGCAAAGAGAAGAGACCTGTCAATAGGATCAAGCTGACGGTGGCCGTGAAAAGCCTGGCAGCTCCACGCTCAGTGATGCTGGGGAGGGGAAGCGGTGGGAAACCACGGGTCGATCCGTTGAGATGAAGGCGAAATGACAGCCCCTGAGGCTGGCAGGGTTTGAAAGGAGAACACACAGGAACCAAAACCTGCAGAGAGACACTTGCAACTTTTCACTTATTCCCTTTGACAAGACAATGGAGTTTTCTTTCCTTCTCCCCCCCGCACCCCCTCCTCTTGTTTTTTAAAGTGGGTCCCATAGGGAGAAGCAGAGAGTTCTCAAAGGATGAAACAACTGGCGTGATGGAGAGGGGAGGAGAGAAAAGGGGAAGAAAGGAGAGAGGAGCAGAGCTTGTTTCCGCACGGGACTCTGCTTTACCCAGGAGGAGGAGGAAGGCGCCAGCTGAGAGGGGCATTACCGTCCCCTCCGCACAGGATGCATAGGACTGCCCAGAAGCACCCGCTCACTGCCAGCGTGGTAGCACAAGAGGGGGTCACAGACTGGGGGGGACACCAAGGTAAGATGCAGCCAGAGAGCTCAGTCCGTGGTGATGGGGAGTTTCCCCGATTCCTCTGCAGTGGGGTGGGAGCAGGAATGGTGGCAGGTGGAGGCAGGAGAGCAGAGCGGAGGGACCAAGTCCTTCTCCTGAGCCGGTTCTGTGCTCGTTGGTACTGGTGGGTGAGGGAAGGGAGGTTGAACTCCTATGCTTGCAGCAGACGGGATTTCCGGGGGGGACATGGGGGCCAGGGCACTTGGCAAAGTCACCTGCTTCCTCTTCATGCCGTGAAACTGGGGAGACTGGGAAAATGCCAGTAAGGACTGATGGGCTGTGTCCCCTCTGTCCAAGTCCTACGGGGAGATGAGGTATGGGCAGCCCAGGGTGAATCACACCTCTAAGACTGCTCCAGGATTTAATTATGCTGTGGAGAAACCCTTTGTCCCTCCCTTCATCTTGTCCGTAAGTCTGCCTGGTGAGATTCACCCCAGGAAGAGCTTCAATGGGACTAAGTGGACCTAATATTTGCCAATACAAAGGAACATTTGGGGAAAGTTTTTTCCTGAGTGTTTCTCCCTTAACCTCATCTGTCTTCAAGGGAGAGGGCTGATGTCTGTCAGAGCTGGTAGGGGGAAGGATGGGGTAAGCCCATGGCCAAACTGGGATCAGGAAGCTGCAGTCTTGGAGGATGCCAGGGAAAAAATAAATTTTGGAAGCTTTTGACTGTCCTACATGTAAGAAAAACTTTGGCTTTCTCAAAAGAGAAACAGGAGGGACTCACAGCTTGGCAAAAAATGCTGGGAAGGACAAGAGGATGTTTTCCAAACAGTTAATTTAGCCAGAGAATGACAGAAGGTGGTATCTCTGGAGACAATGAGATCTCTCCAGAGCCATCTTTCCCATGCAGACAAGGACATGGATCAAGATGGGTGGTGGGGACACACATCTACAGAACTGGTCAAGGTGAAGGAAGGATTACAGGATCAATTGTAGAAATATTCCATTGTGTGTGGGATGTTGGCAGGTGTGAAGTGATGAGCATGGGCTGCAGGAACCAGCAGTGGTCCAAGTAAGAGGGAAAGGTATGGAGGTGTGAGATGGCACAGAGGTCCAGGAGAGGGTCAGCATTATTTTCTGCTGATGGGCACAAAGTGGAGGTCCATGAGTGACCCTCATGTGATTTTTGTAGGGTTCATGCCTTGGCTGCATGCAGAGTGATGTCATACAGTCACAGAATGACTTGGGTCAGAGGGGACCTCTGCAGGTCACCCAGTCCAACTGTTCACCCAAAGCAGGGCCAAAATGGGTCACAACCTTGTCTAGTTGAGTTCAGACTGTCTCCAAGGAGGAGAGAACCCCCAGCCTCTTTGGGACCCTGTTTCAGGGTTTGAGCACCCTCACAGGGAAAAAAATTCCAACTGATAAAGTTGGGATTTCCCATGTTCCATCTTGTCCCTGTTGCCTCTTGTCCTCCCATTATACACCTCTGAGATGAGTCTGCCTCTGTCTTCCCTACAGTCTCCCATTAAGAAGATGGAGATGGCACTGATCTCCCCTTTGCCTACTCTTCTCCTGGTGAACACACCCAGCTCTTGACCCTTCATCTTATGTCCTGTGCTCCGGCCCTGGACGTATCAGCGGCCTCTGCTGGACACATTGTGTTCCCTCTCACCTCCATTGCGGCCCAGTCCTGAGAGCAGGGTCACTACAGTGACCATCTCTCCATCACGCAGCACTACATCATGGTAGTTGAGTGATGCCAATGTGCCTTTCCTGATTTCCAGCCCCTATGCCAGCTGATGGATGACTGTAGAGAGATATTTTCAAGGTAGAGTTTGGAGCGGTGAAGCCCTAAAGTCCTTGGGAGGTGACTTGCATGTCTTGGAGAACAATAGTTTGTCTTCTGGGATGGGGTTGCTTTACACGGTGGTCTCAAGGCAGGCTGGGATGGGGATGTTGGGATGGGGAACATTTCTGTGAGCAGCACAGGGAACATCAGCTGATTAAAACTGCTGTTTTAGGGCATCTCCATGTGCAGAAGCCAGAGAAGTTTACAATGAGGAGGACCGTGGCCACCGTGGACGAGGGTGGATGGTAGACATGAGTTTCTGATTCTTCTTGCAGGACTTTCTCGGAAAGGCACGACTCTGCTGTTGGACCGCTGCCTGGGTTTTGAAGGATTAAACGACTGACACCAACAACCTGGGAAGCATTAACCAAACAACTGGGAATGGCCACGTGGCCATGTGTCTGAATGCTGAAATCTCACCAGCTAGCCCTCTGCATAGCCATCAAGCAGGAACCACCATCAACCCTTCTCATGAGTTGATCTCCAAGCACTGGATGAAGGAGGTCAACACCATAACCCCCATTTTAGAGGTATAGGAAACTAAGGCATGGAGAAATGAGTCATTGGCAGAAAGAGAAACCAGGGTGGGACATTTCTCACTTGCCTTTGGGGACCTGCAGGTGAGCTGTGTGCCCACCACCAGTTTGTGGTCACTGGGAATAAAACCAGGGTGGTCAGTGTGGCTTATGTCCTCATTTCTCTGTGGCATGCACTTTAAGGATGAGAGGAAAAGTGCTCAAGCCTCCCCTGACCACATCTCTAGCTCTCAGATGGACACCAGCATGGTTAGTCAGATATCCCACGCCCCCAGGATACCCTCTTGGCATCACTGCCTGCCTGCTCTGCTTCACTCACATGGGATGCCGAGAAAGCCAGAGTGGTGGATATGATGGACTGACGTCCATCTCCCCTCCCTTGGCTCCACTAGGGCTTACCAGAGCACTAAGAAAGTAAGAAGGAGTGAGCATGATTTCTGCCCCCTCCCCTTTCCTCTGCCCCCAGCCAATTTTCCCCCTGCTCACAGGTTTCATCTGAAAGAAATAGTAACTGACCCATGGCCCATGAAGTTCCCCGCTTGGTTCTGCTGGAAGAACTGCTGCTTCAGCACAGCGGAGCAGGAAGAGGAGCAAGCATGTCCATCCATGTCTGGCAGCGGCTGGTTACATTTGCTAATTGCAGCTGTGTGCTCCTCGGGCAAATCTGGCCCAACCCTGAGGGCAAGATGTGTTGGGGAGTAAAAGCGTTTGCAAAATCAGGGGCTTCGTCAGTCATTGCAACTGCACAGTGGCATCCAGAAAGAGGACTGTCCAAGGTGGTCTCTTAAAGTGAGAAGGAAAATTCTTGACTTCTCTGCTCCATCTGTCTTGTCTCCTCAATGTAGGAGATAATGTGGGGTCAAATATGGGATCCACCACAGCATTCCTTTGCTGGTACATCTTCCAGTTGCAACATGGCACCTCTTGCTTATTCTGGTCTGTACAGACTCTCCCAGAAGAGACCCAGTTGCTCATTCAAGGCTATGCCATGCACCTGCTCTCTGGGTCCTTCATGGATCCTTTGCTCTTGGCATCTGAATGCCAGCTGCCCAAAGGCCTGCGTGTCCTGGGCCCTGTATGCAGGAGGTGCTGGGTAGTAGGACTGAAAGAGCTCCTTCACTTTGCACTTGTGACTGCACAAGAGGTGGGACAGTCAATGGCAGGTAGGGAAGATTTTTCTGAACAAGGTCCACTTTAGGATGAGATGAACGATACCCCAGACTTCACTTTTTGGGCTAGTTATGAGGCAAAAAGGGTCCCCAGGATGCCTGTCTCAGATGAAGATGCTACAGAAGCAACATTCACATAGTGGGTGGGAGATGAATCCCATGAAGAAGCTTTGGTGCTTCTGTTTCTTTGGTGGCTCCAGAAAGGACATGTCCTCTGCCCTAAGGTGTCCCCAAGTGCTGCTTTTGCAACACTCTGTGATCTGACCCATTATATACTCCTTTCTCGTCACTCAGAGCAGAGAGACTAAACGGCTGAAACATGATGCAAGTGCTGACCCTACGACTGGGAGCTGCAAACTGTTCCCTCTGCATTATTGCCGTTCCTGCTGTGTTGCCCAGCCATTCAAAAAACCATCCAGCTTGCACCATGCCCTCAGCTTGTGCTCACCAGCATATAGCTCCCATTTCCAAATCCCACCACCTTTCCAGCTTTGGCTTAATCCTTGAGCCCCCTGACTCTTGTTCCTTACAGGTATCCATCCTGCTTCTAAATTTCCTCTTCTATTCCTCCATTACCCCTTCTCACCAGCCTCTGCTTGCGACTTTGCTGTTACAACCGTGCATGCATCTGTTCTCATGACTTTCCATAAAGCTCTGCCCCAGCTTTTGTTGCAGGTGAGACATAATGCCAACAGGTATGGAAAGGAGAATAGTGGGGAGGATGTTCCCCTTGGATAGGTGACATACCAGCCATCATCACGGCCTCATCTGCAGCTGGGAGGTTGCCCTTGAGTCTTGTCTTTATCTGTAGAGCATCTCAGCCATCCCAGCATCAGGGGCCATCAGCTGTGTCAGCTTGTGTGTTGTGCATGATGTTGCCACGACACGTCCCGCTGCCCGCTGAGCTGACACGAGGAAAGGCGAATGTGCAATCCCCCAGGACAAGCCATCTGCTCATTGGAGGAGACAGGCAGCACAGTCAGGCTGGCTGGAGGGTGCTTCTCCCCCGGGAGGGAGTCACAGCAACCTAGAGCACTGGGAAGAGATGGACTGGTGGCTCCCACAAGGAATCCCACCTCCCAAATGCACAGGTACTGCCCCTACCCTCTTCTGGGAGACACCTCCTTGGGCGAGCCTGCAGGAGCCCCCATATGGGAGCCCAGTAGTGAGCAGGACCACATGGGAAGCATCCTCCATCCTAACACTCACCTTCATTTTGTCTCTCCTCTTTCAGATTCCCTCCCTCCCTCTTTGTCTTTGCTTTCTCCCCATCCTCCCCCCCCCCCATCTTGCATCTCCCCATCCTCCCCCCCCCCCCCCCCCCCATCTTGCTTTGGCACTCCTCTTTCTCCCTTTTTTTCTCCCCCTCTCTTTTTTATCTGCCCCACTTAGGCAGGTTGGCATGCACACCGATGCACACACACCGACACACACGCATCCCCATGCCGGCTAGCACAGGAGTGCCGGGCGCTTTGAAACAGCTTTAGGCTCAACATTACCATAGGCAGCAGGTTAATGGGAGTCTACTGAAGAACTTTTTGTGTTATTTTTCCCTTTTTTCTCCCCCTCTCTTTTTTATCTGCCCCACTTAGGCAGGTTGGCATGCACACCGATGCACACACACCGACACACACGCATCCCCATGCCGGCTAGCACAGGAGTGCCGGGCGCTTTGAAACAGCTTTAGGCTCAACATTACCATAGGCAGCAGGTTAATGGGAGTCTACTGAAGAACTTTTTGTGTTATTTTTCCCTGATGTGCCTGTGTGCATACCTGGCACGCAGCGTCACCACGGAAGATTGGAAATGCTCCTGCCATGGACCTTTACACGGCACATTTTAGGATCCCCGCTGTGTTTTCTTTCCAATAAGAAGAAAGACCTGTCAGCATTAAGCAAATCAGCCATACGTCTCACCTCCCTGAGCTGTGTCACACATGAATATCTGAGCGCTTTTTTTCCCCCCACCTTCTCTTTCCCTTCTCTCCTCTCCTTTCCCGTTCCTGTCCTCTAGGTTTTTAACGAAAGAAAAGTTTAATGCACTCACAAAGGAGAGAGAGAAATATCCATAAAACTCCAATTTAAACCCCTCTAACCCATTCCTCTGCTTTCTCTTTCAACCTGGTAGCACACCTTTTTTTCTTCCTAATAGGAAGAAGGTTTGAATTTCTCAAGCAGCCGGAGGGGGAGAGAGAGGAGGAGGAGTGTGGAGGGGAAGGAAGAGTTTCTGCATGTGCATGGTTGGTATAAGCAGGGTTTGCGGAGGTTTAAGGGAATGGAAAAGCAGGGATGAAGCAGGCATAGACAGAGGAGCTGCCATGAAAAGGGCAGGATTTTCCTTTCATTGCATTGTCTCGTCTCGCCTGCCTAGGCTGCAGGTTGTCAGTGCCCAGGCACCCCTAAACAAGGGAGATGTGGACTCAAATGCAATACATAAAACCACAAAATATTGAACACCAGGGACCTTTGACATCCCCTGTATCTTGGGAATAAATTTGGGACCATATTTGGGACCTTCCATAGAAAAACATGATCTGAAACTGCTCCAACTCAGGAGTGGGCAATACCAGACACCCAAAAGAGTCCCTGACAAGGACCCTTGTTGAAAGTGATACAACTCAGTGATGGGTTCACAAGAGCTATAAAATTTGTCCCCAGAAGGTTTCAAGGGACAGGAATTTGTTCCCATCCTGCCCTGAGCTTGGGGCTCTGTACAGGCATGGAGGAGTGATTGAGTGCTCCATAAACGTATAGAAAGGGGTGGTCTGAGGACCATGATGTGGGAAAAGACAGCTAAGCAGAGCTTTGTGCCATAAGTGGAGTTCCCGAGGGAGATTTCTTTTCCTTTATACCCTTCACCAGACCTTTCCCACGCAACCTTCCAGCTACTAGGGAAGGGCAAATCCAAATGTGCAAACGGACTCACTCCAGCCAGGTCAGGACTGGTAATATCCCCACGCAATACACACAAGTACACACACACACACTCCCTTGTCTGGGCTTTCATTGTCGAGAGGCGGTGTGGATGCACGTCTTCAAAACCTTGCCTTCTGGGGTAGGAAAAGCAGGAATGAGTTCAGCTTCTTTTCACTTTGCAAAGCTTTTCCCAAGCCAAAAAGCTGCCGGGAATGTGTTGGGGACGATGAAGGAGGGGAGGAGGGAGAAAGAACCAAGCCCTAAGTGAGTGGGTCTCCCCGTGCAATCTGAGTGAAACATCTAAAGGGAAAAACAACCCAGCTGCAGACTGCATGGCACCTCATACCTGTGCGAGGCCTCGTGCTGAGAGCTGAAGGAGCATCTGGTCAGGCCTGAAAAAGAGGAGAATCCGCATGAATCAACACCAGGGAATTTTCCCTTCCGGCCTCCAGGATTACCCATTTGAGTAATTTATCTTCCTTGCCCGTTAATGTTTAATTGATCCATGGCTCTAATTGACTGCACTTGAGACACACCACACAGAAAGAGACAGAGAAAGAGGCAGGATCCAAGGAAATTTGGCTATTTCCTGGATGTGCTGCTAAAGAGCTCAGCTGGGGATGTGGGGCATCCAGGGTGGTTTCTTGGGGTCAGGGATTTTCATCCACTGGTATAACAAGAGCTTTCGTGCTTTCATCTGCTTGGCCCTGTGCTGGCAATTCACTGTGACCCCCAAGCCAGACCGGTCTGGAGAACAAGTCTTGTGAGGAGCTGAGACTGAGGGAACTGGGGTTGTTTAGCCTGGAGAAAAGGAGGCTGAGGGGAGACCTCATCGCTCTCTACAACTCCCTGAAAGGAGGTTGTAGCGAGGTGGGTGTCGGTCTCTTCTCCCAAGTAACTAGTGATAGGACGAGAGGAAATGGCCTCAAGTTGCGCCAGGGGAGGTTTAGATTGGACGTGAGGAAAAATGTCTTTACTGAAAGAGTGGTTAAACATTGGAAGAGGCTGCCCAGGGGAGTGGTGGAGTCCCCATCCCTGGAGGTATTTAAAAGACGTGTAGATGAGGCGCTTAGGGACATGGTTTAGTGGGCATGGTGGTGTTGGGTTGACGGTTGGACTCGATGATCTTAGAGGTCTTTTCCAACCTCAATGATCCTATGATTCTATGTCCCCTAGCTCTCAGAGCAGTCCATCCTCCATCAGCTCTGCTTCCTTATCCCCTCTATGGCTCCTGGGGTTCCGCCAGCCCCACGAAGGGGGGTGTCATGGCTCTGGTGTAGGACCCCCTTCCAACAGAGACAGTGCTGACCTGGTCTTCTCTCTGCGCCTTCTCTCTCTGCCACGAAGCGGATGATGGCAACTAGGAAGAAGATGAGTCTCCCCACTTGGCTGCTTAAAACATGGGAAGGAGGAAAGGCGTCAACTCAGCAGTTAGAAGGGTTCCTCTTGATTTCTTCTTGATTTCGCTTGCATGTTCTTGATTTTCAGTTTGGGAAAAGGTGATTCCATGGCATTTGTCACCGAGAAATAATCATTGGTCTTTTTCTCCTGCAGCAACAGGCAATGCTTCCCAAATGTGAGATGTTTATTGAGAATAGCTACAGCTGGAGATGCCCAAGAAGTCTTCTGCACAGCTTGAATTGCAGCTTGGTCTCCTTCAGTTTCCAGGGACAGTCTGGGATCTTTGGGGTCCTCCTAAAGCAGTGTGTTCAGGTGGCCAAGAAGGCCAATGGCATCCTGGC
>NW_008795557.1:439084-469984 GCF_000699145.1 Aptenodytes forsteri
TAAAAGACGTGTAGATGTGGTGCTTAGGGACACGGTTTAGTGGTTGACTTGGCAGTGTTAGGTTAATGGTTGGACTCGATGATCTTAAGGGTCTTTTCCAGTCTAAATGGTTCTATGATTCTATGATTCTATGACTGTTGGGAATAGCCTCTTGACCCACGATGATTGCAGAACTGTCCTTGTGAATCATTTGGGAGGCAGCTAATTGGGCTGGTCCATGGGTGCCCAGGGACTGCACTGATAATTTAACAACGATTGGATTCCAGGTCCTGAGCACGTTCCCTACCACTGCCTGATTTCTAATACAGTCATAGCCCCAGCGACTCAGGAGGATTGGTGAAATTGTTTTCTAATGGGACAGCCTGAGACATACCCAAGGCCTTGCATAAAGTCAAGTGAGTTGCACAGTCAGTCGCAAACCCCCAAACGGCTGGGGCTGCATCATGCAATCCCAGCTTCCCACTGTGCCCTTCCTGACTCCTGGTGACTTACTGCCTCTTGGTTCTGGTTCATCCATGCTCCAGCTCACGCTGGCTGCCTACAGCTCTCAGCACACCCATCTGCCCCTGGCAGCCTGCTGACTTCATCCCTACGCTGCCTGGGACATGCGCCAGGGCATGAGAATAACGTATCTCACCTTCCCCAGGGTGCACCTCTCTGAACGCAACTGAATTGCTGAGCTGAACAGAACCATACTGAGTTATCAACCTTTTACCTTGCAAACCCAAATTTGGTGAAATGAGGGGAAACACTGTGAGAGCTGTGCTGCCATTGAGTTGTGCCAGAGCTCATGCTGCCTTCCCGCATCCCGTGATGCTGAGAGCCGGGGTTCAGGGGCTGTACCAACACACAATGTCCGAAGCAAGTGAATGTATTGTACACTGCTATGGAGACGGCTTAATGGTTTAGGGACGCGATGCTGCCTTCGAATGCAACAGGTCCCGACGGATGCCTTGATGAGCCCTGCAGCAGAACAAAATCCTCTAAACCAACAGACAAGCTTATTTATTATTAATAGTACTGCACACTTCATTCATCAGCTCTTTACCAGCGCACAGCATAGCTCTGCAGCCAGTTGGGGTGGGAAACCACACGCTGGCTCCCTTGAGGAGGGAGCAGAGGGCCCAGGATAGAGTGGGGCTGGGAAAACTGTCTGGAAGCCCTAGACTTTCACCACCATGCTGTGCGGTTTGGGGCTGGTTGCCACAAATCTCTCTATTAAAAGTTAAAAATGCGCAGTTCCTGCTTCCAAGGCCAATGGGCAAGGAATGGATGATTTTTCACTCTTACTCTGTAAAACAAAGCAGCTGCATCCAAAGTGCTGGTTGGGCACCCTTGAATTTACCAATACGTATAGAGCTGCTGGGAACAGATGTTGATCTCTTTTATGGCAAGCCATGGCTAAGCCTGGGGTCCTATGGCAAAGCCATCCTGATGCACCACGGAGCCCTAATAGCCTAACAGATTGGAAATACGTCCTCAACACCCACAAATCAGAAAGGGAGCAGGGGTGGGGGTAATGAGCCAAACCACCCTGGGTGCTCCTGAGAGCATCCCCCAAGCCACTTGGTCCCCAGAGAGGAGGGGAAGGGTGGGAGTAGGGAGGGTGAGGTGGGGAGAGGTGGGAGGGCAGGCAAAGGGGGCGAGCGGTGCACTTCTGAGTGCTTCCTGTGAAGGGCTTTAATGCATCTAAAAGTGGAAGGTTTCACGTCCGATTTTTGTCACGGGCAGCAGGGCTAATCGGCCAGATGCCATTTCCAGGGGGAAGGAAGGGCCCCGGCAGCGGGCAAGCCACTTTGCTCAGAGGGGCTGCTGGCCTTAAGAGGCTTTTATTGCAGTGGCTCGGCAGCTCAGCAGAGAGGTGTGCTGTCATTAGAGTGACACTAAAAGTATCCAAAGATTAGCGGTGACGGACTGACTGACCTGTCCCTGTCAAGCTTGGAGCAGATGAGGGGGAGGTAGGGGGAGAAAAGAGGAGGGAGAAATAGCCTTCCCCCCTGAAAAAGATGATTCGGGGCGGGCAATGAAAACCAGGCAGTGCTGGTATCTAGCCACTAACTGGACTTAGATCATTTCCAGTTATCACCTTAAATCAGTTCATGCATCCTGAAAGGAGATTTGTAAACCACCCTCCCTGGGAAAACTGGCACAAGAGAAATTTGGCATTTTCCCTGCCTTCAGAGGTGGATGAAGAACAAGTTTTCAGCTTTGAAGATGCCACCAATCCACTTCTTTGCCAGGGTTTTGCAAGGAGACCTGAGGAAAGCCATGGGCTTGCAGTGACATTGCTGTCTCTGAGTCCCATCAGTAGAGAATCCCCCTCCTGATCTATTATCCCTGCCCATGGTAGGGAGGTTGCAACTAGATGATCTTTAAGGTCCCTTCCAACCCAAACCATTCTATGATTCTATGATTCCTCAAATATCAAGCTCTGATTTTAAGGGGATGCTGCTCTTGTTCCTCTCTGGAGAGAGCCAAAAGTGCCCCCTTCAGTGACAGGCAGTTATGCTAGAGGAGAGCAACCAGTTTGGATAAAATCCTGTCCTTTCCCCCCACCATTTTGCAGAAACCTGGTCTCCTGAGCTTGAAATAGGACTAGCCCTCATCCCAGGTCTAGGTTGTGACCCCCTCCGTGGGAAGAGCCCATCCTGCACCCCAGTTGCATACACAGCGGGAAAGCATGGAAAAACAGCTTTTGATATTTCTTATCGTTGTGGTTAAACCCCTCCCATGTTTCTGCATTCCCCCTGCCAGGAAGCCCCATCAGAGCCTCCTCCTTGGACCCGGGCTTTTGACCTTGGCCAGGGCTGACCTGGGCAAGATGCCCAATTCGCTGCTGCCAGTGGTGCTCCTGGAGTCCTCCCACTGCTGACAGCATATCTTGCGTGCCTGGTCCCCGCTGTTACCTCTCCTCACTGCTCCTTCACAACGGGGCATTTCCCAGAGACAGCTCCATTATTCCGCTACCGAGCTGAATTTTTCCTTTTAATTCTTCTTGCAGAAAATGTATCTAATTTCTTTTCACTTCTACCTCTCTTCATCCTCCTAAACCCCCTTCCCGACTGCTTGCAAAGAGAGGTTTCGAGACTAATTTCAAGGTGGATTCAGCACTGGGAGATTGGGGAATTTAACATCAAGAAGTTGTTTGAGGCTGTGGAGCGGTCTGTGCTCCCTCCTGAGCTGGAGGAGTCCAACGAGGCGCTCGGAAATGCAACTCCAGCTAATCAAGCCTGTGGAGAGCCAGAAGGACTCCCGAGGGTGGTTTCTGTACAGGCTCCTTAAAACACAGCTCTCCAGGAAAGGCAAGGAGGCTCAGGAGACAAGACAGATGGGGGATGAGGGCAGAAGATTTGGGACATGACAGTCCCCATGCTGGCTCAGCTGCAGGAGTTCCGGGTCAAGTTGCTTCCCGTCCTTGAACCCCAGTTTTCCCACCTGTTCAGTGGTGATGGCAATGGTGAGCTCCTCTGTAGAGACCGGTGGGAACCTGCTGCAAATGACCTGCAGGAAAAACATGTTGTCATTAAAGATTGGCTGGCAAAGCCAGTAAATGGCAAAGCTGATGGATGTCAATGGGACCTAGCAAACTCCTTCCTCTTAAGTCTCTGGATGTGTTTCGACTCAGCTGTGCCTGGGCAGGTGGATGATTCAGTTTTTAGGTACAACACCGGCAGGTCCCTTTGCAGTTCCTCACCCATAGGACTTCTTCCATTCTCCAGGGTCCCTTTTCTGGAGAGAAGTTCGGCTGAAAAACAGCAGTGTGTCAGCACGCGGCTGCTCCACTGAACCTTGCTGCCCTTGTTTGAGGAGGATACCAACATCCCCACAAATGGCTCTGTGGGTTGGGCTCTTCTTGTCCATGTTGGCTGCAGCATAAGGCAGGATATGAAACTATCTGAGGGCAATTTCTTGCTATGACCTGGGAATTGATTGTCCATAATTTGGTTCCTATTTTGTCTTCCTTAACTGTGTCCATTTTTCAGTAAATTCTTTTGTAGGCTCGCAAATTCTCTTTGCAATCTGCCTGATTGGAACAAATGGAGCCCTTTCCTTCCCTGCATGCTGCTGGGGAGCCATCAGGTATGAACCACTTGGGTTGGGAGTGACCCTTGCTGGGTGGCCTCCAAAGGAACGACAGAGCAATCCCTTGGTATCGCCTGATCCCTCCTTGTGCTGGGTTCCCACTGCCCTGGCCATGCTCCAGGGCTTGTCTCCTGTCTTCTCACCACTGTCTAGATGAATGAAGCTTGCAGCTCCATCCACACAGCTCATCCAGTGATGGACAGGCAGACACCCACTACCGGGAGTTGAGCTATAAGATGCTGGATTTGCTGCTGTGCCAAAGCTCCTGTCTTGTCAGGGTTTCATCGGTACTCCCCACCTCATTAAATATAAAGCAGATCTCTCCATGTCACAGGGAGGAGAGCTGCACTGGGCTGTGTGACCAGGGGTGGACTGCATCTGGTTGTGTGTGCTTTCAGAGAAATCTCTTTGGGAGCTGGACCTCACACCCTGCCTACGGGACATTGCTGAGGGTCTTTTCCACGCAGTGATCCTAGGCTGATGCATGGGCTCAGGGCAGAGGAGAAAGGCTGCAACACTGGAGGTCCATGAGGTCCAGACCAGGCGGTGAGTGGCGGGACCCAGTGGTGCTTAAGATTTGGGTGACTGGTGCGATCCTAGACTGGCTGATGGGAAGATCCTCTGGAGTCTGTAGTCCCGTATGCGTTTTGCCATGTTTGGGATGAGAGTGACTGCTGGCTCATGTTCAACTTGGCATCAGCTGTCACCCCATAGCACCTCGGCTGCTCAGCTACTCGGTTCCCAGCCAGTTCTCAGCTGGTTTCCAGTCAGTTCCCAGTCTGGTGTCACTCCAACACCAGCACAAAACTTTGCACACCTCCTTGTTGACCTTCATGATGTTCCTGTTGTTCCAGCCCTTCTCAGGGTCCCTCTAGACCAAGGCTCTGCCATTCATTGTGCCAGCATCCCCTCCTAATTAACCGTTACCCACAAACTTGTGGAGGATGCATCTCCATCCAGGTCTCCGATGAAGATGTTGAACAGTTATCAGCTGCACCATCGGCCCCAGGGGTGCTTCACCACTGTCATACTGGAAAATGGATAAGCTCGCTCCTCAGCGCTGGAGATAGGAGAGCTCTACTCGGCTCCATGGTATCCATCAAAGTCCAAGGAATGGCATGTGTTGGGAACTGCTGCTTATCCTTTTGCATAAGCAGAGACCATCTAAGCTGCCTGATGGCACCAAAAGACAGAAATTTAAAAGCTTACCAAAAGAATAATTTTTTTTTCGAAGTGAGAGTCTGGGGAACTGTTTGGCATAATGGCTGGGATTTAACTTGATGTAGTGAAAAATATTGGGCGTTTACCTGATAAAGAGGGGGCAAATCTCTTTTTCCAGGGAAGAAAAAGTGATGAATGAATTCCAGGTCAGTAACATTGAGTATGTCTCACTTTTGCTGAAGAGCTTGCATCAAACAGCAAAACCAGTGCACTACAATCAAAAAATGACCTATTTATTTTAAGGGATTTGAAGAGCAATGTCTTGATTCAAACCTCTTCATCTGTAAAGCAGCAGTGAAGCACTTCACTGTCAGCCTGCGCCCCTTTTTTGCATTGCTGGGATAGGGACTTCTGCTTTGCGTGTGGCAAGTATGTTTTGGTGTAGTCACTCGTCTGCTACAGACGTTGGCACACGGGTTGTGCAGTGGTGGCTGTTGTCCTCTTTTGGGGTGAAAATCGTACAGTCCTAGCCTAATTCCCTAGTGAAACTCGAGCCAGCGGGAGCAGTGCAAGGTTGGACCACTGACCTGTGTGGGCTCAACACAGCGACCCACCTCTGGTTTAGGAAGTCCTGGAGTACATGTTGGGAGTATCCAGAAAAGCTTTGCTGTACTGTGGCCCTTATCTTATGCCTTTTCATAAACTATCTCGTGCACTTGGATAGCGGGACGAACAGCTTGGGACAGTAGGGTAAATCCATGTTCTTCCATCCTCTTGAGTATCCCTGCGTGCTCAGTGCATGGGAAGAGGAATCTGGACCCTCAGAAAACACTGACATTTCAGAAAAGGTGTTAAAGGAAGATTAAAACTTGCATTCCCCAAATCTGGGAAATGTGCAGAATCTGTGAATATGGGAACAGCATAATGCCTCCTGGAAACAGGCAGGTTTACTATCTCAAAGCCAAAAGTGAATCATGTTTGTGTCAATGTTTCATGCTGTGATAATAAATAAACCAAACCCAGACTTTCCAGTTTACCTGCAAACCTCTGAAGACTTTTCCTTTGCAAGTGCCGCTCTGCTCTGTGTTCCCTGGAAGCGTTCGGAGTTCGCCCAAACAGCATTTTTCTGATGCTCCATGAAAAATATTTGCTCAGCTCTTCTGGCAAGCGTGAGCTCTGAGGAAGTCGAAGGCAAGGGATTCACCTTGCCCTGGGCTGCTGAAAACTGCTTTGCTCCACAGCTCTTGTTGGAGATGAGGAGGAGATCAGCGTGGTGTGAGGCCAGCAACAGTCACGGGGGATGGTGGTATCTAGGACACATGTAATTGTGGACAGGAGTCTCCCTCCCATGCTCTGACCACGGCATCTTTCATGCTAACTCTGTGCTGGAGGGATTTAGGGGATGGAGAGGAGGAAGGAGAGGCGTTTATCGGCAGGTGGATGAAAGGAGACGGGGTGCTCTTGAAATGGTCTCAGACTGTGCCGACAGTGGTGGTCAGAGGCTAGGGTGTATGGCTAACCTCTAGAAAGGTGGGGACAAATTCTCTTGGAGCATCTTACCTATTTGGGCTCCCTGCTCACACAAGCCGATCCTTCGTGCCTTGGGAGAATGGCACCGGCATGGCTACAGCTTTTTGAAAAGCTGATACCACCAGCACAGAGAAAGCTCACCTTGACTTGGGGCTTCTCCAAGAGCCACCCCATCCTGCGCTGCTTCCTTGTCCAATAAATCTTTCCTGCAAGTGATGCTGGGTCTATCTAGGAAGTCTTGGCTGTCTTGACCACAAGACATGGGCTACCCACGCTGCTGGTGGAGCGTCCTTTCCTGCAACAACCGTTGCAGTTTTCTCCTTGGTGGCGTGCCCCAGAGCCTACCCAAAACAGCTGGTGAATGGCAATTTAGGGGTACTCAGGATTTGTGGGGAAAGAGGAGTTCGTGCAAATCCAGTCGACAAGCATGAGGAAAGGACGAGGAAGATTTTCTTGGGCTCTTCCCCGGAGCTGCCACGATCTGCTGATTTGCAGGATGCTCCCCAGCCTGATGGCTCCTTCTGGGCCATGATGGATGAGCTCGCACCTCTGTCCGCCTTCCTGTAACTGCTTTGCAATTGGTAGCAGTGGCCAGGAGGGCTCCCAGGGGCTCGGTGAGGACGGGGGGGCTGCTGGCAGAGGAAAGGCGGGGTGAGCGGGGGGATGTACTTGTGTGTGGGGCTGCGGTGGATGTCAGTTAATGGAACTGGGTGATTCAGCCGCTGCGGAGGAAGCATCAAGGGATGCTTTACGCCCTGGTACTGCTGGCAAGAGCA
This sequence comes from Aptenodytes forsteri, assembly GCF_000699145.1. Lineage (NCBI taxonomy): Eukaryota > Metazoa > Chordata > Aves > Sphenisciformes > Spheniscidae > Aptenodytes > Aptenodytes forsteri. Next base: position 446,635 of record NW_008795557.1, read on the forward strand.
TCCTGGAGGCTCCACAGCACATAAGTAGCTACAATGGGTGATTGCTTAATAATTAAAGATATGTAGCGCTTGGATTGCCTATCAGAGCCAGACCAGAATGGGGAGAGCAGGGCACAGCGGGAGGAAAACTTCCCGTCTTACAGGAAATCTTCCCCTGCCGAACCTCTCTGCAGTCCCCGCGCCTGCCGGGGGACTTGGTTGGAATCAATTCCCCTCCGTTTGCAGCCAGAGGAAGCGGCGGGCTGCTGTTGGGATCCTGCCACTGATTAACTAAGTGACCTTGGCGTGTTGCTTCCTTTCCTGCAGTGCCTTGCTTTCTCCTCTCAGAGTCGGGATGTTGTCTGGAGGTATCGGAGTATCTCATGGGAGAGGTTAGACCCAGCTGAGCAACCTAGGGGGAAGGTGGGGGTGCTTAGCTGGTGATCCTGGAGCCAGTGTCTTTGCCTTTGAGATAATAAATCTGCCTGTTTCCAGGAGGTGTTCTGCTGTTCCCGTGTTCACAGACTCTGCAGATTTCCCAGATTTGGGGAGTGCAAGTTTTAAGTGTCCTTAAACCATTTGGAGCTTGGTCCAGCCTAGGAGAAAACAATATTACCACCCTGGAAAGAGCAGCTGATGGCAACCCTGGGCTGCAGGATGGGCAGATGGAGCTGGATATCGCACCCTGCTCCCCGTGGCAAGGACAGCACTGACATGACACCCCCAAGCCCGTGGGACAGTGAGGAGCCCGGCGGCATGGACCGCGGCTCCCTGACAGCTCCACTTTATTTACAGGCCTGATTACAGGCGACACATGAGCGGATTTATTAACTCGGCTCTCCTGCTATTCGGAACCTTGTAGATAAATGGCAGAGCCTGGGGCCAACGCTAAAACTCAGTTAACAGTTCTGCCAAGGGGCCGGGGGCGAAGGGGAGTGGATGCGCTTTTCTTTGCAGTCAAATGCATGTCAGTTGAGCGGGAGGTTTTTTGCCTCTCCCCAGGATGGATGTCACATGCAGGGAGGGCAGGATGGGGATGCTGACTCAGCACCCACTGCCCCGTTGGCTGGCGAGACGCAGAGCTGTGGTTGGGGCATTGCATTTCCCATGCCCATGGGGGTGTGGGGCAGGTGAGGGCTTTGCTGCATGGTGTGGGGCTGTGCTGAGCCTGCTTTGCCCCCCAGGCGCTGATCCTGGTCCAGGCTAAGCAATGTCAGCCCAGAGGGCATACATGTGTGTTAAGACCTTGTTTTTATCATGCTGATCCTGCATAAATCATGATAATTGACCCTGGAGTCAGGGATATCACAGTGGTGTCAAACTGATGCTAGAGGAGAATGAGACCCCCTCAAAGCCTGTCCTTCATCCCCACGTTGCAATTGGCATTTACCTCCATGTAATGAGTCAGAGTTGCATTTTAACTTCCCAGGATGAAAATATTGATTTGCTCCTGCTACAAGGATGGAGGGAGGGACTGGGGAGCTGGGGGACAGCTTGCATCAGGATCAGCCAGCCTTGATCCAGCTTTCTCCTTCTTATGCATCCGCTTTGCCTTCCTCTGGAGCCGCCAAATTGTTTTGTCCCTGCCTTGGCTTGTGCCTAGAACTAGCCCCGTTTTTGCTCAGCCTTCCCAACTTTGCATAAGATTTCCCCCCTGGGATTAAACCCTTGGAGAGGCAGGGACTGCCTCGGGCACCATAGCCCAGAGCTGCCCCTACATGGCTGATCACCTGAGAAGACCTGTCATGTCACTGCAAAGTTCAGACTGTGGGGACTGAAACGATGCAGCAATGGGGCACTCGATTTGCCAGCAGTTCTCTCAGGACTGAACCAAAGCCTCCTCCTTTTCCTGAAGTTCATGCTTAACAGAGGAGTCAAAGAAATTCTAGTTCACACACCACTTGATTTGACAAGAAAGACGTCATTCTGTTTCTGCTTGGGGTGATTTGAAAGCAAGGCTTTGCTTGGACGCCAACAGAATCGGGGGGATCTAAGAGGTAGGGATTCATATCAGTGAGGCTCCCAAAGGGTCAAAATGGAACTTTTCAAGGGCTGCATGTCCTTTTTCGGCGGGTCCCACGTGAGGGAATAAATTTGCCTTTTAGAAAGTTTTGCTGGTGTGCAGGCAGAAGCCTTCCAGTAAAACAGAAAGTGGAAAATATGGGAACAGGTTATAAATGTGTACAGGGGAATGAATGTATACATGGCAGCTAGAAATGTAACATGGGAACCAGCTAAAGGCGTATCCAATGTGGAGAGTCACTGCTGGCCTTAAACACCCCTGCTCCTTACCTGCAGGACTCTGCCATCCTGCAGCTCAGGGATGAGGCTTTTCTGGGGGCTTGTGGTGGATCAGCATGGACAGAAGGAGGGGAGATGCTTTGGATGACCCTGCCCCATGGCAGGGTTGCTATGGATAACCCAGCCAGGGATGTTGGGATGCTGGGATGGGCTCTCTTCAGGGAGCAGGAGAAAAGATTGCACTATTAAAAGATGGTTGGTGCTCTTTTCAGTGATTTCTGACCTTGCTTTCTTCCCACCTCCTTTTCTGCCCTCTCAGAGAGGGCTGCTTAGGGTCAGTGGTGCCAGGTTTGCTTTCAGGCAAATGGCCACATCTCTATACTCCAAAACACCTTTGGAAAGGTGGTCTCCAACCATTTTGCTGAAACATCATGCAGTGGTCTTGCTGACCTGGCTCCAGCTCTGCCCAGAGACGTGTGACTGTGAGGCTGCTCCAGCCCAGCCCAAACACCCTGGGTTTTCTTCCTCATTTGGGGAATCCAAATCTGCCCTGGAAGCCAAAGCTTTCATGCTGTGGTGTGCACACACCCCTGGTGTGCAGGTAACCACCAGGAAGCACGATCCCATAAACACGTCCTCTTTCTTGGGGCATCCCATGTTCATCTGTGCAACCACCAGGAATGGGGAGTCCCCACCTTGACCAGAACCCCCAAGGAATGACAGGGTGCCTGAGATGAAGGCATAACAGGGCTTGAATCATGCTGGCAGGGCCAGCTGACTCCCATACCCCAGCAGCTCTTGCAGCATGGCGCCCAGCAAGGCATGCAGGTCCCACAGGGTCATGCCATGCAGTGGGTCAGCAGCACTGCCAAGCAGCTTTGGCGGTGTGGGAGATGCACGTGAAGGGATGCCTCCTTGAACGTCTCTGGCATGGGCTAGGTCCAGCCATAGCTGGTGCATGGAGACCATGCTGCACCCAGATATGCAGCTTAGTGGCTCTGGACTGCTGTGCCGTGGTGACTCCTCTCCATCCCATTGCATCATAGAAAGATAGAGACAGAGAGAGAGAGAGAGAGACATAGAAATCCTGTCTCTCTCAAGGCAGTGTCATTGCATGGACCAAAGCAAAGGAAATTTGAGAGATGAAAGTGACTCCACCGAGGCCTTGGAAGTGAGCACCAAAGATGCTGGAAAATCCGTCCCTCTTCCCGTGCCTCAGTTTCCCCAGCGGCAAAGTGGAGCTATTTTCTCCCTTCCCACCGCAGGGGAGATGGGAGCTGCTTGAGGCTTTGCTGTTTCCACCAGGCCTGGGTTTTCTGAGCGCTCAGCACTTCCTCAAAGCCAGTCCTTGCGGCTCATAAAGTGCTGCGAGAGTAAGGCTATGCTGGATACCCGAGCCGGGTGGAAGCAGGTACTGCAGACAGCTATCTCCATGGATGGGCTGATACTGCAGACGGGCCAGGGCAGGGGGGAGAGGATCGATAATGCAGATACGGAGAGAGCTGGCCCGGCACGAATAAGCCCAGCTTTGTAAATGAACCCTGAGCTCTCAGGGCTCCCCAGTAAAGGCTGTTATCTCCAGACACTCCGTCTGTCTGGGTCCTTTCACAATACAGAGACGTGCCGACCAGGATATGAGTCAGCTAACAGGGCTCTTTCCCTGATCGCTGACCGAGTGCCGGCCTGACACTGCTTTGCAATGTTGGCTGACGGCTGCCTGGTGTGGGGAGCGCAGGATGGCTCGCACCTCCTCCGAGGGCAACGACTGGCCGGAGAGTTAGCCCCCATCCATCCTACCTGATTTCTCTTGTATCCCAGCCTGGGATACCATAAGCAGCCACCGGTGAGCTCCCCAGCCATCAAGGCAGTGTGCTCATCCTGAGGTTATGAGAAAAAAAGCCAGGCAAAAGACATATGGATTTATTTCTTCATTGCTGGGCTCTGGGGGTGATACAAGCAGCTGTTCCTGGTCCACAGAGCTTCTGGCTTTACCCATGCAATCCATACAACAGGAAAAGCAACCAGGAAGACCCCCCCAGACCAGCTGGCTTTTGCACCAATGCAATCCAGCTATAACAGCATAACAAGGAAGGCTCTAAAAGGTGTGTGTTCCCCAGTCGTGCCCCATCCAGGTCTCCTGGCCATGTGCCCCTGCCTCCCAGCAGGTCCGGTTCAGGTACAAGCCCTAGCCCTGTCTTGCCAGTCCAAGGCTGGGACTGGGAGAAGAAAACTGCAGGTTTGTTCTTTCCAGAGCTGGTCAAGCCCAAGGTCTGTCTTGCTCAGTGTCCTGCCTCTGACAACTGATGCCAGGAGAAATGCAAGGCAGGACGAACAAGCAGTGCACTCCAAGAGTGCTCTCCCTGCTGCCAACAATTTGTGCTCAGGGACCTCTTGAACCAGAGGCGTTGCCTCTGTATTATGGCAGGGGATGGATTTTTCCTCTGCGAATGTGCCCGTTATCCATGCAATCTTTTAACATCCTGCAGCAAGGAGTTCCTTGGCTTGATGGCAGAAAGCAACAGCCAAGGGCAAGCGTGGCCTGGTAGGAGGCATCTTTGCTACTTCTGGGCTGCACAGACCTGAGAAAATCAGTTCTTCTGTGTGTGAAGAGGAGAGACCTGTGAAATATGAGCAGTCTCTGCCCAGCAATCCTTTGCGGTGATCCACACACGCTGTTCTCAAACTAGGAGTTCTTAACCTTAACTCTTCCCCTCTTGCTTCTGCCCCAAAGGCTGCTGTTCGGGGCCCTCCACAACATTCGTGTTAATAAACTGAAATCTGGGCCAGAGGATCTCTTTGCCACATTAATACAGCCATTCCCCCTCTCCAGTCCCCTCTCCTCCTTTCTCCCCCCCTTCCCATCTCATTTCCTCCGGAGCCAAAGAAATCTGTCTGCCTGATAGATGGCTCCTGACAAGCTGAGCAGCTAAAGATCACATGTCAATAGGGCTATAATTAGGAGAATTGAGCCCTGTCAGGGCCGGACGGATATTTATCTGAAATCAATGGCCAATAGGGTGGAAGGAATGAAGATGTGGGAGTGTTTGCTTTGGAGCTGCCACGGCTTTTTACACCCTGTCTGCACAGGGATCCTGCCGGCCGGGGCTTTCCTGCTGCCTGAAAGGCGGGAGGATTATAGCATTAGCCATGGAGATCTGCCCTGGCCTCCGAGCACCGGCACCCGCTGACCCCTCTCTGGATGTGCACGCACCCCCCAGGTGGGGACAGCAATAAGAAAAAGTGAGACGGGGGGGCTGGCTGTGGAGAGAGGCTGTGATTCAACCCTTTGCTCTTCCTCCCAGTGAGAAAGAACACGTTAGCAACCCCAGGCACCAGTGCCAGGGTCTCAGATGTACACAGGGGATGCAGGACTGGAGAGGCAGCAGCTGATGGGGACAAGGACATTGTCACTTCGCATCCTCAGCTGAGACGGAGCTGGGGTCTCATCTAGACGCTCATATATAAAACCTGGCCTAAACCTCCAAGTGGGGACTAGCCCTTCATGCCTGCCACAGCTCTGCCAGGGAATGTGCTGCAAATGTTAGGCTGAGATTTAGGCATTGGCTTCCTCTCTGGAGGCTGCTAGAGGCTGTTGAGGGGGGGCTGGGTCGCTGCAGAGATTTTTGTCGCAGCCCTCCCCACAACCATGACACTTTTCTGAGAGCACGAGGACCTCCCCATGCCCCAAAGTTCCTGCGAAGCTTTTAGCACTGGTGCAGGATGGGGGTTTGCGCCTAGGTAAACACCAGGGCTTGCTCTCCCTTGGACTGGGGCATGAATCCTTTTTGCAACTGCGGGGCTTTCATGCAAAGAAAAGCTTGGAAGGCCCCGGGTCCTGGGAAACCCTTAAGCATCCGCTTTAATGCTTTGTTGGTGCAGGGGTCAATGGCCCAGCCTCAAAGCTGTTCAGCTATGAAAACAGCTGAGGTTAAAGACAGAAATGCTTTGGAAATGCTTTTGGGCACCAGGCAGGATGGAGCCTGGAGTCACACAAACCAGAGGAAGGCAGCAGGGAGGACATGACCCCTCCCCTGCCTGGGGAGTGATGCCATGAGTGGGGTACCACAGCCCCGTACCCAGTGTGCCAGTTCAACCCCAGGACTGAAATGAGCTGAAGGAAATCTTTGTAATTCCAGCCTAGTTCAGCTTTGTACTCCCTACTGCTTGAGGAGCCAGCAGGGGTCGACCCCACTCCCTCTCCAGCTGCGCATGGACCTCACCCCCAGGATTCAGCAGGATAACGCGCTGTTGGCAGCAGGCAATGCATGCTGTCTGGACTGAGCACATACAGCTTTCCCATCCCACAAAGTCTGCCCCTATTCAACCAGCATGCAAAATCAAAGCTCTTAAAAATTGCCAGGGATTAGTACTTAGAATTAATGAAATCACCGATTCCCCGTTGGGGCATTAGGGATCAAAAAGGCTCTCCCAGCTTGCTTTTCTCATGACAGCATCCTCATGCTCCGTGCATGGCCAAAATCCCAAGCGCTGCCCATATTCACCAGTACCCACAGTCCTTCTCTGGCTTCATTTCACCTCTAAAAGCCCCACAGGCTTGTAGGAAAAAATTGAGGAAGGGGGAAGGACCCAGGGCCCTCCCCATGGCTCAGACAGTGGCAGTGGAAACCACACAGCCTGGTACACTCCTAATGTATTGCTTCTGTAATTGGGGTTAATTAGTGGTGACCAAATTTATCTTCTCGCCTCTCATTAATCCCAAACACAAAAGAACCCTGTTTGCAATCAATTGCTGTTTAATTACAGCACAATAGCTGCCTCCTGAGATCGAAATCCCTGCTGGCTTGAGGTCTTGACGGCAAGGATGGGAGTGGAGAGATGCAGCTTGGAGGAGCTGGAGGATGAGGATGCCAGCTGGGACTGGCATCATGTACTCCAGGGGCCTGTGAGGTTCACGAAGAGCAGTGTGAGGTCTCCTTGCCCTGACTGAAGGACCAGGCAGTGGGTTTCAACTGGGAAGAAAGGGCTGGGTTTTTAAACAGCTCCTCATACAATGGAAGGACAACTCAGTTCAGGATGGTGGTGATGCTGGACAGTCCTGGAACGCCTTTTTGGCTGGGACATCTGCTGGTGGCTATTAAACAGGATGGCTCAGATGCAGCTCCTGCCTCCAAGATCTTGGTTTTCTGGTGAGCCAGGGGACAGGAGACATCCTGCTCAAGATCTGTGTCCTCCAACAGCAGCTCCCATTGCTTGGTTGTATACCTCAGAGGCTGTAGTGGACTCTATTGCAATCACAGCAGAGGCAGTAAAGCTGCCTGTGAGCTGCAAAGGGCCCTGCTGGGACCCTGAAGGAAAATGTCTCTTTTCCCCAGTAACAAGTGATAAAACGAGAAGAAATGGCCTCAAGTTGCACCAGGGGAGGTTTAGATTGGATATTAGGAAAAATCTCTTCATCAAAATGGTTGTCAAGCATTGGAAGAGGCTGCCCAGGGAAGTGGTTGAGTCATCATCCCTGGAGGTATTTAAAAGACGTGTAGATGTGGTGCTTAGGGACATGGTTTAGTGGTGGACTTGGCAGTGTTAGGTTAACGGTTGGACTCGATGATCTTAAAGGTCTTTTCCAACCTAAATGATTCTGTGATTCTATGATTTGGATAGAAAACGTGTTCCCCATTATGTCTGGCCTTGGAGAAACTGTTGAGAGGATATTTGGTCCACTCTCAACCTGAATGCAATGGAAATGGAAACTCCTTCAGCCAGGAGGGCAAGGAAGCAAGGTCCCACCGCTGTCCAGGGCTTCATTGTTCCCACTGAAGGCGCCTGAGGTGACCGTATGATTACCCACAAGGGCATGAAAAGTGAGGGAGGAGGGGAAAAACGTGAGTTGTGGGAAAGCTGTTATTTCTGCATGCGAGCTCTGGTTCCCCATCCTGGACCTGAGCCATTTCTGGGGACAGGGTGACTCGCTTACCCTGGGACCCACCTGAGAGCCCCAGGTTGCTTTTTGCCAGGAGATACATTTCCTTGGCAGTGGTACCTGTCCTGCCCCCTCACTTACCCAGATAAATGTATGCTCGGTTAATGCTGTGAGTATTAAATAAACTCCCCGCCTAGCCTGCCTGCCTCTCCCTCCCCGCTCTTTAGGTGCCATCAATCTGCAGGATTATTGAGCCCGGTTTTGGAGTTAGTGGCGTGTTGAAAATGCTCCGGTCTTCCCTTTATCACTTTCAGATCAGCTCATCAGATGGGAATCCATCAGGGAAAGTAATGGGAGAGGCTGTGCTGATATATGGCTCTGTGTTATTGGATCAATCAGGCTCTCATCTCCCCTCCAGCATGGGGGCTGTGCGGGTCCTGGGCTGGTGCTACTCGTCTCCCTTCTCTTAAAACACCAGATTAATCAACACTTCCCATTCCTGCAAGGATTTTATCCTGGTGTGTGCTGGAGATGCCCTGGATGCGATAAAATATCAGCTGTGTCAGAAACAAGGTTGACGGCTGAATTCCTCCTGGGACCTCAACCCCTGACTCAAGCCAGTTGCTGACACTTATTTATTGCATTTAGTATTTGGGTGGATTTAGGGGTTAGGCAGCAGCCAGAAGCGGGACGTTGTGCTTTAAAACCATCATGTACCGAAATGCAGCTGCTACTAGGGTGGAGCACAGCAGGTGCTGAGGTGGTACGTCCACCACCCGGGCCAGAAGTCAGGACCAGGAGCTGGTTTTTGAGCTGTTTTTCCACCTGGGCATCAACAACCGCCCTCTCCCCAGGCCCTGTGTGGATTCAGAGGGAAGAGCACCACCTACTGAGTCTCCCTCACCTCTTTCTTCCCTTTTTTTTTAAAAAAAAAAAAAAGTATTTTGTTTCTGTTTGTGTTCTCAGATAGCCTCTGGGAAAGGCAGGAGCACGTTTAACTCTGAGCAACCCTCCTGATCTCTCCAGACATTTCTGCTTGCATCGTTTTTCTTGCTAAGCTGCTTGTGTTAATGAGACTTGCCTTCCTTGGGACCTTCCTGCTTCCTGCCTTCGTGAACTAACGGGTCCTCCAGCCTGATGCCTTCCCAGATGCAGATGGGCTTTCTCTCGGAGCAAGTGTGTGTATGGGTGGGCACAGGAAATGAAATAACTTATCTAAGTTTTGACTCAAAATCTAAATCAAAGCTAAATATCAGAGAGCGTGACTCATGAACCACAAACAGAGGCAGCTATACATTTGTATACATGCATGTGTACATATGTGGGTGTGCATACATAGGAGCAAATGCCTGTATGCCTTTTGGCCCTGGCCAAGGATTTAGGGAATTAGCTAAAGACTGTCGCATCTGGGTTCAGTTTCTCACCCTGACGCAGCCCTCCCTTTTAATATTGACTAAGCACTTAAAAAAATCCTCGAAAGCAGGCTGGGAGAAACCCAGAGAAATCTCCTCTGGTGTTTCTTGAATGTTTTTAATTGGGAGACTATTCAACTTTTTAGGAATAAAGCCACAGTCCGGCTTCTGTATTATTCCCCCAAAGCCCTTCATTTGCAACCAATGCAAAATTAGATTAAACGTTAAATGTTCTTTTATTATTTCTCCCGGCTTTGTTTGTTCGTTTGCACTATGCAAGTGTGTTTGTGAGCGTTTCTCCCAAGGGATAGCACAGGCTATTTTGCAATGATTTACAGACCAGGGGTCCTCAACCACTGAGTCACTTCACCTGCCCCCAGCCAAATCATCTGCGGTCTCAACACTGGATATCACCAGCAAGAAGATCTAGGTGGGAGGTGGGAGTGAGGAAAGCCAGCTCCTTGTCAGACCACAACCTTTCCTATTTTCTTCTTCTTGTCCCGTGTGAAACTGAGGGGCACCAGATCTTCGCACTGAGGAAAAAAAAACCCGTTGCATCCCTGTGGGTCAAGTCTGGCTGCCATGGCAATGCCAAGGGCTGGCTGCACCCTCAGACACCAGCTCCTGGCACTGCTCAGGCATGGGTGTTTCATCTCCCACGGGTGACCCCATCCCAGAGGGGTGTCAGATCCCTTCTGTGCCCCTCGTACCCTCTGAGCATCCCTTGTACAATGAGAGGGGGAGTCAGCCTGCCTCTGAACCCATGCTCGGTGAAGAGGGAATGAGGACGCACCAAGAAGACACCATGGGGTGGCTCAGCGGTGCCAAGACGACAGAGGGGACCATGCAAGAACAAATAAGGGAGGGAAGAGCAGGACATGGGTTCTCCTCAGTGCAGCTCAGCATGCCCTCAGGTCTGGGGGCTGCTGAAATGTCTTCTGCCAATATCCCACCAGCCTCGTGTGCACCCACAATAGCATACGGCACTCTGCAAATTGGGCATTGAACTGAAGAAAGGGGGCAAATGCAGCTGGGGAGCTGAGGCTGGAGGAACCTGGCTTCAGAGGCATCTCTTGGGCCTTTGGCAAGAGGCTGGTGACCAGCTAACCAGCCAACTTGTGTAGGAGCTTGGGATTCTGTAGGAAACCTCCTCAAAAGCCAGGAAAATATGGCCTATGAGGAAGGGTTGGGAAGACATGAGATTGTTTAGTCCAGAGACTGAAGGGAGATGGGATAACAGCCTGCAATTATGTAAAAGGCTTCTGCAAGAAGGGGAGGGACACATGTTTCCCTGTGGATAGGACAAGTAATAAGGAGCTTAAAAGCCAGCAAAGGAGATTTAGAGCTGTGGGGATAGAGAAGGGCTGGGATTAATTGCTAGGAGGGGGGGAAGGGTGGTATCACCAGTGCTGGAGCTTTGGAGGACAAATGTGTCAAGAAGGCTTAAAGAGAGTGGATCCTGCCACGGGACAGGGGACAGGGAAGATAAACGTCCACCTGGCTGTCTTTTCCAGCATTTTGGCTGACCCACAAGGCAACGCAAGTGAGTGCTGGGATATCTACAGAGGGTTGATGGGTTAGACAGTACCAGGCCTTCTCCCCCATGATGCTCATGCTCATTCCTTGGTGTGAGCCGCATCGTCTCCAGCATCATGCAGAGCTGCCTCTCTATCCATTTCCCTGGCCATCATTTTGCTCAGGTCTTCAGGACCCAAGGCGATGCGGCAACGTGTGCTTGCGGGTGCTGCATCTCAGCCTCTCTCCCCACCTTGCCCATGCTTCCACCTTGACCTGCTCCTTGGGAGCTGGAGATGGCTTTTGAGTGGAAAGCACCCAGCCAAGCAGTGGTGATCCGATCACCCTGAGGAAACAAATGTGCTGACCGGGCACAAGCCGGAAATAAAACAGAAAAACTTGAGAAAGCTCTTGCTTCCAGTAATTCCCAGGGAGAGGTGTCAGCCATGATTTCTGGAAGCCACACGCAGCAGAAAGCAGGGGATTGCTGGCAGCACTAATGAAGTTACTGCCATCCGGCGATTAGGTTAGGAGATCCTCCGGGACTGGCCTGTGAAGTGATGGACTGAAAGCAGAACGGGAACTAAATTGCATTTCATTTCAATTTGGCCATAAATTTGATGATTTCGTCAGAGAAGGAGTAAAGGGGGAAGGGAGGTGGGCGAGAAAAGGAGAGGGAGGGCTCTCTGCCTTCGGCACGGCCAGGGCAGGGAGGGAGCAGGGGACAGAACACGACACGAGAAATTACATCATTCTAGTTTGTACCATTGTAGATTATTAATCAGAAGTGTCAAAGGCTTTACGGATAGGTTGTATATCACCTGCTTTCTATAGACTATTCACTGAAGTAATAAGGGCTGGGTATATAGGTTATCGAACTGCCCTGGGATTTATGGGAGAGGATGCAGTGGGTGAAGAGAGGAGGTGGGCCATTGTTTCCACTTCCATGGGATGCTCCGCTTGGCATCAGTGGTTTGTGTCACCCGAGTCATCTGCAGAAAGCGCATGAGCAGATGTGTCAGCAGGGTTTGTGATAGTGTCAGGCTGCAGCAAGGGTTGCAAGCTGTAGAGCACGAGCCAGTGAGGCTTCCCAGTTCTCACCACCCAAGCTGATTCATGACAACCTCAGCCACCAGACAAAGTAGACTGCATTGCAGACAGGTTGTTCAATAATTGCAAAGACACAGGTAAGGGAACAGATTCAAACATCTTTACATCGTTGGAGTCTAATACTGTAGACCTTAAAGAAAGGTTCATGGTTCATTCCAGTTTGCTGACGCCATGCGATGCCAGGCCCTGTCAAAGATCCCAAATTATCTCCTGGGAATGCGAAACATCATAACAGCAATATTACACTGGGACATTGCACCGGATCAGCTCACAGCCTTGATGTCAGTGACATCTTGTCGCGGTAACATTGCATGATATTTCAGAATGGTGTCATGGCTGGACAGCATCGGTCTTTTATAGCATAGATCAATATTTGCATTGAAGACAAATGCTGTACTACATTTGCTTAGCATGCTGATGCCTCCGTAGTGGAATGATCCGGTCTCTGATGTGCTGAAATTTCCTTCTGGGTATTAGGACATCATGAGGTCTTGGTACAACGTGTCATTTTTAGGCCAAAGGAGTGACATGTCCTCTCATCATTACTGTTTCCTTCTGACGGCATGATATCCTAGCTGGGTGTGTTAAGGCTTCTGTCCCAAACTGGTGACATCCTTGCATGATTCACTAAAGTTTCAGTCTTCCTATTTTGGTGTGGCAGTGCCTTGCAAGTGGGGAGATTTTCATCACAACTAGATGAAGGGCTGGTGCTTGCTTAGGGATAAAACCAGAAGCAGTCTTTGGCGGGATATCCGGCTATGGCATAATTGGTGGTAAAATCATGGTATGGTGTACAACTCTAATTTCCATGACCAAGAGCTTGCCATTCCTTGACAAATGATGGGTGGATCTCAAATGATGGGGCTGAAAATGAACTGACTCTGTGCCCAGCTCCAGTTCAGCATGTCCCCAGTTCAGACATGGGGGCATTTCTCCCTGGCTCCTTCTCCTCTCCTCCAGTTTTTCCTGGCAGATGGAAGTGAGTCTGAGACCCTTCTGATCCCAGGCTTATTTCTTCCAACCTTTCAGATGCTGAATGCCACTGCCCAGCCCTCTGGGGCTTCATTGTGTAGCTCTGGAGGACCCCACACATGAAATCTGTAGGGATCTTCCTCTGTGAAGGTGGATGGTGAAAACATCTGCAAAATAACCAGACCAACCCCACTCAGAGATGTGGTAAAGAAGTTCCAGTTGGATGATGATGCTGAAATTGTCTGGGACAGTACCAAGCCCTGGGTCTGCATGAGTAAAGCTACAGAGCTGTGCTCTGAACCATGCATCTTGGATTTGTGGTGACTGCCAATGATCTCACGGGGCACAGCAACACGTTTGCACACTCCCCCTGCACCCGGCTGCCACGGGGAAGGGACACAGAGGTTCTCCGGGAGTAGTTCTGCTGAGCCTAGGAGCTGTTTTGTGCTGGTACAGCAATGCAGAATGTGATGGGAGCTTGGCCCGCCCTTGAGGCCAAAGCTTTTAAACTCATGTGAGAGAGAGGGGAAAGATATCACCCATAAATCTTAACCCAGGTGCAGGAAGCCAGGCTCTGGCGATGGCAGCAATCCGAAGGCATGTGGCTATCAGGCCACTGCAGGGGTTTGGCAGGCAGTTTTGTGATCATAATTAATACATGCAGTTACCAGGAATTCACGTGCGGTCACAGAAATTTTGCAGACAAGTGGTGGCCTAGAGGAGTTTGACTTGCTGCTTCTGTGTCTGATTCCTCCAGCTCATGTGTGCCTGGTACAGCCAGAGCATGAAGCTGCATTGCTTTGTCTGCGCTGTATGACACTGTCTCCTCTTCATCTTCCTGCTGAGAAAGTAATCCATGCAGTCAAGGTGGCAGGGATGATTTCCAGGAACACCAAGCCCTCTACAAGTTCTTTGGAAGTCGACCCATATTTTGGATACTCCTCTTCAAAGGGCGGCTGTGAATCTGCTTTAAAACTGCTAAAGCAGAGAGGGGAGGAATCTTTAGTGTAACTTCACCGTGTTCAAAATGAGAGATTACAAGTGTTAAGAAAATAATGACCGGGAGGTACAAGAAAAAAAAATATGCAGAAATCTATTTCACGTGCACAATAATTTACTTTTAGATGTGCAGTAAAGTTTTTATATGCACAATAATTTACTTCCCGGGTGCTAACACACCTCCGACCAATCCTGAATGCCTTTGTTTTGGCATACAACTTCACTCATGCCTAAAAAAAACACTGTCCTGCAAAATTATTGTTTCTTTTGCAGTTGGTTCTGACTGGCTCCATGTAATGTTCCTGATTCTTTTGCAGTGCACAATAATTTACTTTTAGATGTGCAGTAAAGTTTTTATATGCACAATAATTTACTTTTACATGTGCAATGATGTTTTTACACAGGTAATAAATCATTTTTATGTGTAAAAGCTGACCAATTAAAAGCCCGGGTGCTAAACACACCTCTGACCAATCCTGAATGCCTTTGTTTTGGCATACAACTTCACTCATGCCTAACAAAAACACTGTCCTGCAAAATTATTGTTTCTTTTGCAGTTGGTTCTGACTGGCTCCATGTAATGTTCCTGATTCTTTTGCAGCTCACCCCCGCAGAACGGATGAGCTTCATGGGCTGTTGGTAAGGGATGCAAGGGCCAGATAACCCAGGTTATCACCTGCTTTTCTCCATGACCTATCCTGGCCAGCTACATGCATCCGTGCGAAGAATACCAGCCCCAGAAAGCAGATCTGAGAAAACATCTCTCCTACTAGAAAACCAGAAAAATAGTCCCCGTTGGCCAACTGAGGTGACGGGTCTCTCAGCTGCAGCTCTGTCCCCTCTTTGTCCTTCTCACTGTGTTTTGCAAGTCTCCAACTGACTGTCTTGATGGGATGAAGTCTCACAAACCCTCAGCTGTAGGAGAATCCTGCATGCTCTTCTCCAATATTCTTCTGCAAGTTGGTGGGATTTTCAGTCAGTGGAGCTGAGCAATTGCAAAAGCAATTTAAAGACCCCAAACAGTCCATATACCTCAAGGCAACAGAGATGAGCCAGTGAGAAACTCCAGCAGCTTCTGCTGAAGGAGCAGTGAAGAAACTTGGTCCATTCTCAGACCTCAGATCTGCTTCCCTCTTCTCTTCCACCAGTCACTTCACTTGGCTGTCACTTCTGAATCATTCAGATGGCATTTGAACCTCCCTCCCTCAGGTGAGTACCCTGATCAGACAGCACAAGTTTGGGGGTCTGTGTTCCCTCGCTTTCTTCTGCATATTTTATTCCACATTTAAATAAAACACACTTTCGTGCCCGGCATCCAGGATGGATGTGTTAACCTCCAGGATGTTTGATAGAAAGGGAAATGTCTCCTTATTGTCTCTGAGATGCCATCCCCATGGGAAATGCTCTGCTGCACTGAACTGGCAAATTCAGCTACCATAGGTAATTTCAGGATGATCTGAAGGAATAAAGGGACTGAAGAAGTAAAGAAATGCCTCCCAACCTGCTGGCATCCCCCAGATTAAATGCTCAGGCCAGAGGGTCACCTCCAAGCACAGCCGCCCTGGTCATGCAGAGTCTTTGCCACATTAGTGGCGACTCAGTTACTTTGAGTGTGAATCTCAAATTACTGCAAGCCTGGCGGATTCAAGGGGAGAAGCAGTGGAAGGGACTAGAAATATAAATAACAGTCACCAGTATAGGAAAAAAAAAGTTCACAGAATCTTTTTCTTTGGACAATCTGGGAGAGGAGGAAAGGAAAAGAAGAGGGTAGATGGTCAAGTGTAACAAAACAATGTAAGCTGAAACACTTTCCCTCTGAGAAAGCCCAAGCCTGAAAAATAAACTAGTTTCAAGTTCATAAATGTTTAGTGGAAGCCTGATGCAGCAGGAAGTGGAAAGATTTCTTTTCATCCAAAATTTCTATTTTTGCAAGAAAAGCTTCCATGGAAACTTTTTTGAGGATACTGTTCCACCAGCTTTAACCACTGGTATGCTTAAGTTTCTCGTTACAACGTATTTTGAGCAAGCAAATGGGGGAGAATGGTGAAAGCGTCAAAACATTATCTGTTTGCAAGCCATGGACAGCTCGGATGCAGATGATCTGGAACGGTTATGGGTCAATGTCCTAACAGATAGGGCAGGAGCTGTGTTAGTTGGTGGTGTCTGCACCTTGCCAACACTTCCCACCACAAAGTGGGGCTGACCAGCACCTTAAGCACTTACCTGCAATGCGTAGGTGAGAAGGAGAAGGCTGCTGAAGCATTTCATCTGGACCAATGTGTGCTGGAGTTGTCAGACTGCCAGCCTTCAGATAACCTTGGGATTTTCCAAAAATTACAAGTGACAACTGCAAAAACCTCAGGTCTGGTTGCAATCAAGGTGTAGAACTCGCTGTTGGACCTTGTCTTGGCATGCAAAAGGGTGCTGGCTGGCCAGAACAATGTCTGCGGCTGTTTTTTGGGTGGCAATGCCCATCCTTGTTTGCATCTATCATGTCCAAACAAAAAAAGCTCAGAACAGCTCATCCATTATTTTACAAGGGTCAGGTTCATGGAAAACTAAAATCTCCTAAAGGACAGTTCAGCTGGTAAAAAAAAGAAATGGAATGGAAAAGCATGAATGATAATAGATTTAAAAAACCAAACAAACAACAGTGTCCCCAAAGCAATAATCCCCCCACCAAGAGTGACACTGGTTTGATAAACTGGCTTGGCTTAGAGTCAAAGGGAAAGTGGCAAGAGACACATCAAATGAAAAAAAAAAAAAAGAGTAGAGAACATTTAATTTGCACTAGAAATGCCTAAAGGACAATTCAGCTGGTAAAAAAAAGAAATGGAGAATGGAAAAATGAATGATAATAGATTTAAAAAACCAAACAAACAACAGTGTCCCCAAAGCAATAATCCCCCCACCAAGAGTGACACTGGTTTGATAAACTGGCTTGGCTTAGAGTCAAAGGGAAAGTGGCAAGAGACACATCAAATGAAAAAAAAAAAGGAGTAGAGGACATTGAATTTGCACTAGAAATGTGGAAAATCAGTAAGATGAGCAAAAAGACATGAGACGTCTCTGGCCAGTAGAGCTGAGGACAGCAGAGAGTTTAAATACTTTGGGAACAGAAGGAGCTATAATAACCACAGTATTGATTCCTCCTTGGAAGGGAAATGTGCAAAGCATGCATTTTCAATAGATATTTGTTCTGTATTTGGGGGGAAAAGCAGATTTGTATCTGATTAAAGTGAAGGGATGGTTTACAGGCCAGCATTAACTGTGGAACATACCAAATAACCCCTCTTAAAAACACTAAACTTTCTGAAAACAGGTCTTAACTACATCCAAGTATTTAGCCAAGGAGCATTACCGGTTGGTTTTCAAGATGCCTTGGAGGGCTGGGCAATCCAGGTGACCAGAAGAAAACTCATGTCATGCTAGTACATTAAAATGGTATAAACAGGATGACTTGGATAATTATTGCCTGCCATTGATTCTAGGCAAAATGAAGGAACACCTCACCAGGACTCGATTAATAAAGAATTACAGGAACATGATGCTAATCAGCAGGGGGTTATGGGAAATCAGTCTTGTCAAATTAAGTACCTTTTATAAACACAATTACAAGAGTGAGGATAATTAACCACTGGAGGAACTTGCAGAGGGTTGTGGTAGGGTCTCTTGGTTAGATGTTTAAATCAAGAAGTTTTGTTTAAAAAAAGTAATTTGTGCAGTGTGCAGAACAATGGGGGTTTTGTCCATTCCTGGAGGGACTGGACTCAAAACACTTTAACCTCAGCTGCCATAGCTGCAGAGAACATTCATTCGGGACACTAATATCCAAGTAATACCCTTCCAGGTTGTGGTATCCAAGATCTTGGAAAAGCTGATCGCAGTGGTGCTTTTTGGCACTCAAACCCATACGTTGACGAAGAAATAAACTTTAACATGGCTTCCGCTGGCTCCTCATGATGAAGGTAGCAGATGGCTGGTGACTGGGAGGTATACAACACTTGCAATCGAAAGGGAGAATTGGAAGATGTTTTGTTATTGTAGGGCTGCATCTAAGCACAGGCATAAATTGGCTTGTACAAGTATTTGTGCTGTCCCCATGCCACTGGTGTCCTACCGTCCCTCAGCTGGCTGGTACAGGGACCATCCAGCAATCGATGTTTCATGCACATATTTTTTCCAGGCATCATATGGTGTTTGGAGAGTTAGATTTTGTTCTGGGAAAGGTCTCATTTTCCTGTGCTGAGAAGTTAAGCTGAAGATGTATCACCCACAGGAAAGCCCAGGATGAGAAAGTCCGTGGTTAGCCTTGGAAAAGCACCACCGCTTAGAGAAGGTTTGCTCTGTGGTCCCAGGGAACTGTTGGCCATGGTTCTCACTGTGGAGCTGAGAAAGCACTCTGGGGTTAGAACATGGGTTTTTGAGGATTATACACCCAGAAAATGGCAATCTATTTTTTGGAAAGCTAAAGAGGGAGTAGAGGACAGATCTGATGCTCTCTTGGGGCCTGCAGTCAGAAGCTGTGGTGACATGTCTGTAGGAGTCTGCTACTTTGGGCAGTGACTGAAGAGGTTAAGTCTGTAGTGTTGGGCAATGTCCTCTCAGGCCATCTGAAATGGAAAGGACTCCTTTCCACAGGCTGCAGGATGAACATGTTTCATACCAGGCTTTCTGAGTTTTAATCTAGGACCTCCGTATTTTGGCTGTGGTGCAGAAGTGGCTGCTGACCATGCTGCCTTGTTACTCTAGAGTTGGCTGTGACCGCTGGACCACATCCTATGGGCTGAGACTGAAGGGGCAATCAGGAGTGTCAGGCTGTGCCACTGATTTCTTATCGACCTGTTTGATATGCTCTCACATTTCCATGCATCTTCCCCCTCCTGCACTCCATAAAACGCAACATGAAATGTCTCCTCTCAGTTGAGATGCTCTGTTTTATTTGGGCTGAGAAATCCACTTAAACCTTTTTAATTTGTCTTGTTTGGATATGGGTATAATTTTGGTTGTGTTTTATGGGCGTGTGGTTCATTTTACTTCCTGTAAATCGTCCCTTTAGTTACTAGGGCTTCTGGGAAGTTGTAAATTCTCCCTCCTATCTTCTCCGTAGAGTTTACGTTGTTTTACAGTTTCATTAATAGGTTCTCTCCCAGCTAGGTTGATGAAAGTTATTGACCTAATCATAACCTATTAATTATGACAGTAAATCCCACTCTTGGAAATGTTTTACTGAGCAAATGTTACTTGGAAAATCTGCGGGTTAAACTGGAGATCCAAGAACTTTAAATCTACTGTTCACTGCCCCAGTCACGGAGCCACGAGTCCTCCTCGGGAGAAGCTTGTGCAGTACTGCCAGCTCGGGACAGAGGGTAACGCATGCTGAAACCCCTCTACCTCTGCTCGGCCTTGGGCTGATACACTGAGCACTGGGAAAAAAGCCTGTTGGATGTTGGACTGCAAGTGACGTGGAGGGTTGCTGTGGCATCCAACCCCATGCAAAACAAAGAAAAGAAAAGGGAATTTCAGGAATTCTTATTCAGGGAGCACCGAGGTTTCCTAAATATTGGATCTACATGTTTGGGTATAACGTGGCAACTGGGATGCATTCAAGCTTTTCCTTGTGGCTGCTAGAAGGAGGAAAACATGATCAATAAGCAGTATACTGACTTCTCTCCAAGGCTGCCAGCCCATCAGAGGTAGGGGGATATTCCCAGTGTCTTCCATAGGCGCTTTCAGCATCCAAGACAGGTTTTCTATTGGATGAACACAGTTCTGAAAGACAAGATACTGGTTTAAAGCTGGACAGGTATCCCCTAAAGCCAGGGGAAACGTTTCTCTTCCCCAAGTCTCTTCCCTCCAGAAACAGGTTCTGCCTCATCGACCCTCTTGCAAGTGCCCCATTAGGAAACACTCCCTGTAGCACAGCTGCTGAGCGAGCAGCTCCCTTCTGCATCCTCAAACCTCTCGGGAAAGCCACTTTGCTTATGAGGCAGAGAGAGAGAGGTCCCCCAGGAATCCAAGTGCTTGCGTCAGCCTTTCTGAGTAGCCATCCGTGGTAGGAACTGCAAGAGGTCTCAGCTGGGTTTCGGGGCCCAGTTTAAATAAGCGTTAGGTATTCACAGATATGCACATACGTATTATATGGAGAGATGCACATGGGTATCTATTTACGCAGACACCTCCAGGTATACCTACCTATATGTACCTACATGTGTCCACACGTGCACACGCACATTCAGAGTTCATGCCCTGAGCACATCCCTGAAGACAATAAAAATGCTAACGGAGCTCTTTCTCGTCGGGGACCCCAAATTCACTGCTGATCATCCCATTGCTGTGATGCAGATGGGGAAGCTGCAAGGGATGGTCTCAAAGGCAGGAGGTGGCAGGAGTAAAGGGACAACTATTACCCCGAATCTCACGGCAAGCCCACAGCAGCACTGGGATGCTCAAAGAAAAGCTTTACTGGTCTTAAGTTCCTGCTGTTGTGGAAGATGCAGCCTTCTGCAGTCAGTCCTGATTCACTCAGTAGAAGATCAAAAAGAGGGAGGTAAGAAAGAAAATATGAGAAAGGCCACATGCAGAGGAAGGTGGTGGGGTGGAAATAGGAAGTTCTTCTCCAGGGCTGCTTAAAATGAAGCTGAGCATGTAAGGATGGAGAAGACATGAGTGTCATCCCCTTGGCAGAGCTGTGCTCTAACTGCCTGCTGCATTTAGGACTTTCAAGACTAAATAGCAAAGAGGAAAGTAACTTCTGCAAAGGAGCCAAGCTTTCACTGCAAGGGGACTCTCTCCACCATTTCCTTCACTGCATCCGTCGCGTCTGCAGGAACTCACCCTGCAAAGTGGTTCTCAGAGGTGGAAACTAAAGCACTGGCAACGAGGGGCTGTCAGGGATAGGATGTGTTGCTGATGATTTCAGCCCTTCATGTGCCTTGAGACACAGAATCTCATTTGGGTGCTTTAAAATTAGCCTTCACAGGCTATAAATCTGGAAGTTATCCTGGTGATCCTCCGCTCTCACTGCAAGGATTTTTTTTTTTTTTTTTTTGAATTTTTAAACAGTTTTCAAAGTTTCCCTAAGTATTGCAATGATTTTAATGTCCTCCTGGGATGACAAACTCAGAGCATGGCCACAGCAGTTCAGCTCCTCTCGCTTCTTGCTGCAATCCGATTTCTATACCTGCCATATCATCCTTGCTCTCACTGATTCTGCAATGCAAGAATCAGACTCAGCTACACCTCTTCAATCGCTCTTACAATTTCACCTCTTAATTCTCACTGAAGGCCCTAAGAACATTTCTTTTTTGCAACCGCGTGCTGCAAACGCTGAACTATTTGCTTTCTGTTGAACTTCTTGTCTTTTGTTTCATGCACCGTAACTCTGTACCAGTCTCTGAACACGTTCCTGTGAATTTAAGATCTGTTTCTGTTATTGCAGTTTGAATAACTGAACTTGCACACTTCTCAACTTTGATATATCACAGCCACATTACAATTTGCATACAAAGCACAAGGCACTTGAATCAACCTGTAGACACCCTCTTTACTTAGAGCCATATTTTCAGCATGTTCACCACAGCAGGTCTCAGGGAGTAAGACCTTGTCAGGCACGGTAACAAATGCCAATAGGTATTTTCACTAAAAACTTTGGGTAGGATTCATCTCATTGAGTAGACGAGTCAACAGCAAAGTCATCCACATCTGAGCTGTATATCCAGGCTCCTGTTACGCAGAGCCAGTCGAGATTGCCAGTGGAGTTTGGAATGCATTTTTCGAACCTGTGTGGGTGTCTGTTTTCAGATGAGGGAGTTGCTCCCTACTTTTCACTGACCCTACTGATCAATTTTCCAGTGGCATTTCATCCTGTCTTCCCAATATTCTGATTTTTCCTGCAGATGCCTCACATGTTGACGATGTGCTCCATGGCCTTCAGAGGTTTTATGGAGATGTGAAGCAACATGAGGGGTATTAGATGCCCCATGAGTGGAATCCTGACTAATAAAAATGCAAAACCTATCAAGGAATGGTAGTCTGAAGAGTAGAAACAGTGCTGATTTCTCTCTCCTGACTAACAACTACCCACATGGCTCATTTTTCTTAGAGGAGACATTGATCTGACTATAAGGAAGTATCTACTGTGCCTTTGCCTGGGCCGGTTACCTCAGGCTCTCTCTGAAGTCAATGCAGACTGAGCCAAGAGCTGGAGTTGAGGACACAGCTCACCTCACTCCTGCGTTTGTTCAGCTGAATCAGCCCAGCGCCGGCTCCCTAAGGGAGAGAAAATGGTATACGGTTGCAAAATTAAAGATAGATGGAAACTCTCTGAAGTGGTTAGTTGGCCTATTGGTTTGCCACAGACCCGACTGTCTGCAAAAGGGTTCTGGATATGGGTGTTGAAATGGAAAATATCAGCTTTCATTTTGTGCTTAGATAATCCCCAAGGCTCTCTGTTTCTCTGCTGTGATGAGAGAGATGAGGAGTCTTCTCCCTCATACAGGACCTCAAGGCTGGAGGAGAGGATCAGATATCGTTACCTGCAGGAACAGCTCACCAGGAAGGTCAGCCTTCCTCATTGTCCCTTCTCCCAGACTCAGCTCCGAAGCAAGGATGAGCCTTCAGGGTGTGCTACCAGCTACCGCAACCTGCTGGTCTACTGTGGGGCAAAGAGAAGCATCAGAGGTCTGGACACCCTCCAAGCCAGAGAGAAATCTGAGTTTTTGGGGAAATTACTCTTGCTGTAATTAGAAATGCCTCCCAGTCCTGACTTCCAGCTGCCTCCCAGCCAATATTCATTACCCTTTCATTGGTTAAAATATACTGTTAATTAAAAAAATAATAATAGTTCATATCCTCAAATAGATGAATTGCTGTCAAGATGTTCTAACAGATGCTGCAATTCTTTTCTGAGCTTCCTCATCTTTTTCCCTCTTGATACGAAGAGGTGAAAATGCAATGCATGCTTCTGGAATCTCACAGCAATGGCAAGGGCAGTACCCTGGGGCACTGTCCTGGTTTCGGTAGGGATAGAGTTAATTTCTTTCCTAGTAGCTGGTACAGTGTTTTGGATTTAGGATGAGAACAAAGTTGATAACACACCGATGTTTTAGTTGTTGCTAGGTAATGCTTACACTAGCCAAGGACTTTTCAGCTTCCCATGCTCTACCGACTGAGAAGGCTGGAGGTGCACAAGAAGCTGGGAGGGGGCACAGCCAAACTGGCCACAGGGACATTCCATACCATG
>NW_008795557.1:470220-472771 GCF_000699145.1 Aptenodytes forsteri
GGTGCTTAGTTGCCGACTGAGATTAAACCACGACAGGCACCACAAATGCCACTAAGTATTTCAGAATCATCATTGCTAGGGGTGGAGAGAGGGAAAAGCAAACACACTGGGAAAGGATTTGGTCTTCAGGATGTCGTCCTGTGGAGTCCACGGCTGGGAAGGAAGGGAGGAAAGAGAGGAGGTGAGAGTGAGACAATAGGACCAGGCTGATGACTGGGCAATAAGACAAGAGTGATGCTGAAGACACTGGTCTCTGCCTTATTTCCTCCACCTAGGCTGAGACCTATGCAGCTCATTGCACATAGATCACCAAATGGTAGCTGCATAGCACTGGGATGAAGAAAACTTTTGGTGCATCCATAGGTGAGCACGTCCCCAGTGCCCATGATAGCTAGAGGCCATCCTCCTGACCCCATGGGATGGGATGTCTCCAACAAGCTCCATCCATGCCAAGAGACCCTAGTGGGAGGCGAGGAGGGAGCGAGTCTCCCACCTTCCTCATTCCACCACCTGAGAGGGGCTGCGGATGCGGCTGGAGGTCACGGCTGAGCTCAGTGCTGATGCCGTGGGGACCCGAGCCCGTGCTGCCCCCGCCTCTGCTGCCACGCTGCCCCCGGCCCCCTGCCGCTGGCTCTCTCTGCGAGACGCGCTCCCTTCCGGAAGTGGGACCGGTCGGCGCAGCCAAGCGCCAGGACTGTCAAGAGATGAAATCAGAGCCGCCCCGGCTTGGGTTGCAGGGACCGCTTTCTTTTCTGATTAATAATTCAGGGTTCCCCCGGGGGTGGGAAGATGACATCATATCCCACCCCGTTCCCATTGCCACCCTGCCTTTTCCTTCCCTCTTTCTCGTCATTTCTCTGCACCTGAATCTTCATGGAACAAAAAAGTTGGGGACACCTCAGCTGGGGACACACCAACACTACCTTGTGTAACCCTCTAAGACCACATCTGCCAGAAATAGACTTCCCAGCCCTCTTCAGCCATCCAGAGAGGGAGAAAAAAAATCTGGGCATCATTTTCTGTCTCTGGCCTTTCCCCGCTGAGTTTGATCATCCCATGATGGTTTTACTGAGTCGGTGAGAGCAGCTTGGTGTTGTCTCTTCTTGGAAAGGATTGTAGGGCAAAAATGGGTAAAGGTCCTAGCAAACTTCATGGTAGAAAGCAAGGCCTGAGTCTCACAGACAGAAAACAGAAAGTTGGTAAGGAAGGATCCTGTTGTGTGTAGCAGTGCTGGAAGTTTTTCCTGATGGCTCGTGGTGGCAATATAGGTTATGGCTGAGGTTATAGCGGTGCAGGTTGTCACTGTGGAGAACACAGATAAGTACAAGTGTCCTGAGGAGAGCTGCAGCGTGGCTGTCTCTAGTAAATGAACCGTTTCCTTCAGGTCCTCCAGCTGCTGCCCAATGTCACCTCCAGCTTATGCAGTCCAAGCACCACCAGTCCTGGAGCCCAGTCATCCTCAGGCCATGCAACTAAACCTCAGGGAACATCACTTTCTTGGGAGCAGATGAGTGCTTACCCAGTGCTGTCAACCGAGACATCCCCCCATGGCCCTTGTTCCACAAGTTCAGTGAAACTTATGGCTGCTGGTGTCAAAGTCCACCCTTCTGGTGGTATTGGCAGTGTATGAGGGAGACCATGGGAAGCTGGATTTGCCTACACAGCACAGTGTGATGCCTGGACTTGTCCACCCCAAGAAGGATGCTAGCAAGGGCTCCTTGCTGTATCACACATGAGTGAAAAAACATCTTGGCAAGATCCAGAGAGACCAATATATCTGTAGATACTTTCTGAACACCTTGCCAGGGTTGTGTGAGAAACACAGCAAGGAGTGGACAACGGCCTTTCTTGGGAGAAGGTCAAAAGGCCTCTTGTATGTGACTTGTTGAACCCTTCCTGCACTTTTTGAGACACTGATCCCACGTTTACTCCTCACTTTGCATTTTTTTTCTGCAAAGTGCATTTTTCACATGGTATCAAGTTCTGTGGGTCTCTGGGACCAACCTAGATAAATTTAGTACCATCTTAATTACCTAGCACCAACTCCAGCCATGGCCAGGGCTATGGCAGAGCACTAGGTACCATGTAGCTTGCTTAGATGTTCCCTGTGGCTGGGTCTGCACCGAGAGATGGGCCTGGGGGATAGGTTTGAGCCAACCTCACCATATGCATGAGTGAAGCTGGCTGTGCTCAGCTCCATGTGTCCAAATTGCACAGAAGGTGTGAAGGTCGACAGCCGGCTGAACATGAGCCGGCAGTGTGCCCAGGTGGCCAAGAAGGCCAATGGCACCCTGGCCTGTGTCAGAAAGAGTGTGGCCAGCAGGAGTAGGGAAGTGATCGTGCCCCTGTACTCGGCCCTGGTGAGGCCGCACCTCAAATACTGTGTTCAGTTTTGGGCCCCTCACTACAAGAAGGACGTTGAGGTGCTGGAGCGTGTCCAGAGAAGGGCAACGAGGCTGGTGAGGGGTCTGGAGAACAAGTCTTCTGAGGAGCGGCTGAGGGAACTGGGGTTGTTTAGCCTGGAGAAAAGGAGGCTGAGGGGAGACCTCAT
>NW_008795557.1:473044-476819 GCF_000699145.1 Aptenodytes forsteri
AGTGTTGGGTTGACGGTTGGACTCGATGATCTTAGAGGTCTTTTCCAACCTCAATGATTCTATGATGATTCTATTCTATGATTCTAAGGGTTAAGGGGATATCAGCTGCTCTGAAGTCTGCACCTTGGTGCAGTCCTGTGTCTCAAGAAGGTAGCTGAGGAGCTGGTCTGGATTTGCAAAAGGGTTTGGACCTGCTTGTAAACAGACCCTCCTCCCTTCCTTCCCCAAAGTCCTTCCTTTGCAGCTTTGCTCAGGAGCAAAGGACTTTTGCTAGACCTCTGCAACGAAGTGCCGCTACCTCATCTTTCACCACAGCCCAGAGAAATGTCCCTGCAGCCTCCAGAAGACCAGAACAGCCCAAATCTCCTCTTTTCCTGTGTTTTTCCCCTCCTGAGTGCCTCCTGGTTTAGCCTATGGCTGCACAACACCAGAATCAGGCCCTGTCTAGGTAATTTTTGTGCCCTGTTTAATTTCCCCATCTGGCTCTTTTTCCCCCTGGTCAGAGGATTTCAAGTGTTAACATAAAGAAGCTCTGGCTGAGCCGCCTGATTTATCCATCTCCTAACCTTGACTTTATTTCATGGTCACGATTCTAACTGCTAATGTTACGTTACTAGTTTAACTGTCTGATTTATCCACGCTCACCTCACACATTACTTCATGGTACGGGTTTTAAATGTTAATTTTAATAATAAAAGTTTTACGCCCCTGGCGCTTTCCGCATGCGGTGTGCTAACACAGGGACATTATTTCATAGGACGAGGGTTTTAAAAGCTAATGTCATAATGCTAGTTTAATTGTCGGATTTATTCCTGGTAAGGCTGCTTCTGGAGCCACGCACAGGTAGGAGGAAGTCGGTGGCCGGTGACAGTGTCTCGTCTGGTGTTTGGTGGGAAAAGCAGGTTCCTGCACCTGGATTGAGATGGAGAAGTGCTGTTTTTACTAAGGAGCTATCCGAGGCTTCAAAAAACAACACGATGCATCTAATGCAAGGGTGATCTGATGCGGGAAGATGTCAGAGTGCGGCCCTGCAGGTGCAGGTCCAGCTCTCCCCATTTTTCCCTTGATCACTCCCCACCTTTCCCAGGGGAGGATGGCTCCAGGGACCTGAGCAATCCCCCGCGGGTGTCACCCAGGCTTGCAAAGTGGTCTCTGCAGGCAGGAATGTCAAAAGCATGTGTGGGATGCGAGGGGAAGCACATGGTTGCAGGGTGGCACTTGCTCGCTGCATGTGTGCGAGTGTGGTACCGGTGAAGCTGGCCCCACGGGTGCATACCAGCGAGGGGAAGGCGGGAGGGCAGGGGCAGGGTCCTCCAGGGACAGCAGATGCTGCGTGGCTGAGCTGGGGTGGGGACATGGGTGGGCAGCCTGCCCAGCAGGAGGTATGCAAAACACTTGGGAAATGGAGGGTCTTTCCCAGGTCTGCCAGCATCAGGTTTAGGGGATGGAGGGAGGGTCTGGCCAGCATGGCCAGGACCATGGCAAAGGAGGGACCAGCACGGGCAGGCAGTACATGGCAGGGTCTGGTCTCCCTGCGGCATAGATGGGAGTAGGGGAACAAATGTTCCTGGGTATTCTGCACCACCCGAATGTCAGAAAGGAAACCTGAGGGCAGCAGGCCAAGTAGAAAGTCCACGTCCAACGACTGTCGAGCTGCACATTGCTGTCCATCTGGACTCACAACCCTGCTGCAGCATGCTCCAGGTAAGCTGGTGAGGGATAAATGTGGGGTTCGAGGCACAGCTGGGGCAAAGCGTGGAGTTGCTGGGCTGGGGGCTAGGGCCACCACTGGAGGCGTGGGCTGGTGGCACCAAGACACATTAACCCATGGTGTCTTGACCCAACAGTCTTCTCCTGAATCACTGCCGAGGATGATCGTATTACTCTGACACGAACTGGGGAGCTGTTGATGGAGAGAACAAGGGTCCTAAACCTGCACTGCTGGCACAAAGCCATCCTGATGCATCAGAGAGATGGACCAGTGGCAAGGAGAACTTCTGCTTCACCATTTTCACCCAAGCTGTAGATCAGGCGGAGGATGACCTTTCTCTGCCTCCAAATCAGGCAAGCCTATTTTTTTCTTCCACCAAAGAGGACCCAGACTTGGTGTCTGTCCTGTGAAGGTGGATGGTTGCTGTTAGCAGCTGGTAGCTGCGGTGCCTGCATTTGGGAGCCCAGCTCACCCTGACACTATGACCCTGAGTGGAGGGAGAAGGTGTGTGTGTGCCATCACAAGGGCTCAAGCACGGTGGTCCACTGTCCGCCTACTCGTAGCCTTCTGAGGGCGACAGCATTGAGCTGTCTGGATGGGACCTGTGCATGTCACTCACTACAAAGAACTTGCCTGGCCTATTTTATCTGCTGCTGTAGGTACAGAAAGTGCATGAGGCTGTGTGTGCCACGGGGCTGTGAGCACCAGGGTGTGCGTGCACGGGGCTGCATGTGTCTGAGGACCTGCAGATGTGACAATAGTTTTGAGACACCAGAAAAAGGGGTTGCACCCATTTCTCTGGTGGCACAGCTGGACCCTATGCCCAAGACACCCACCTGGGTATCAACATATGCATGAAAATAGCAAGACTGAGCAGCACCCTTTGCCTTTCCGTGACCTCCACGTATTTGCTGTCAACATCAGAAACAGGCAGCTTTGCTTCGGATCTTGTTTCTCTTTTTCTTTGTTTTCCCTTGGATTAAGAAATTCTCCCATTACCGAAGCCACTTAATGTGGAGGGGAAAGTAAGTGAAAATTCAATTGAATAAACAGTCTGGGCACTTCTTTCTTGCTATCTGTCGTAAAGAGCAGCTTGCTGAGGCAAAAAAGAAGAGCCAAACCAGCAGTAGTGAATGTTCAATTGAATAAATACCAATAACACTCATTTCCATCCTTCTTTTTGGCTCATCTGGCTTATGGTGCAGAGATAGTGAAAATTCAATTGAATTTTAATAACAGTGGGCCCCATTACCAAAAATACAACCAAAAGGCGAGAAAGAGACCCTGACTTAAAATCAATGGCTGAAAAGATAGGCGACATCATCAAAATTATATTAGCCTTAATAGTCAATCAATTAATTAAATCTCCCAGTTATTAAAAAAAATAAAATCCCTTGGAGGTTTTTTTTTCTTTCCTGATGAAGTTTTCCAGCAGGCTCTGAAAGCTTTTCATCCCTCCCTTGCCCGTGGCTCTCCCCCAGCTCCCACCCTCACCGCCCACCATTAGGGGCCGTTTATCGAAGTGACAGTTGCCTTTATATCGAAACGATGGGGAATAACGGAGAGGTGGCGGCAGAGTGCTGAGGCCACTGGAAATGAAATGTTGCATAGATATGAATTTTGATAGCTAGTCAATACCCTCTGTCTGTTTCAATTAAAAAAGAGCAGCATACACCGAGGGCAGATGGGCAACATTTCAGAGCCCATAAAATCAAACGGGGGGATAGAGGAGAGGTCCAGCCGGACTTCAATCTCCTCTCCCTCACCTTCATCCAGCTCTTACTGAGTGTATTTCACCGGGGTGGTTTCTCTTAACGCTTTGCCTGCTGGTCCATTCCTCCTCTGTCTGGGATGCTCTTCTCCACTGATGACCTGTTGCATGAGGGTTTCTGGGTAGTGGTGTGCAGCTGGACCTCCCACCCATCTCTGAGCCCTCCAGCCTGACACCAGCATGTCCATGTGGGGACAATCAACGTGGTTACCTTGGTTGGCATACTGTACTTAGAAACATAGAATCATAGAATCATTAAGGTTGGAAAAGACCTCTAAGATCATCGAGTCCAA
>NW_008795557.1:477556-484150 GCF_000699145.1 Aptenodytes forsteri
AAGTGCAGGACCCGGCACTTGGCCTTGTTGAATGTCATCCAGTTGGCCTGGGCCCATCGATCCAGCCTGTCCAGGTCCCTCTGCAGAGCCTTCCCCCCCTCGAGCAGATCAACGCTCCCACCCAGCTTGGTGTTGCCTGTAAACTTGCTGGAGTGCACCAAGGGTTTGCCCTTGGATATCCTCTCTCCGTGCACTGCACTGCTCCGGCTCATTCCACCCACACTGGGAAACAACCCCTCTTCACCCCTGCCTGAGCCTCCCATCAAAGGGTTGGCTTAAAGCAAGGTGGACGCTTCTTCATCCTGCCCTGCTGATTCCCAGCCAAGGATTTAACCCTTGGTTATCCCACTTTTCAAGCTGTCAGGGAAATGCCAGCAATGGGTCAGCTACAGGAAATAAATGGCCAGAGGTCGTCTGACCGTGATGGATGCCACCTTCTCCCTCCCAGCCCTCTGTACCCACCCTCTCCTTGGGCTGCTCCTCACCCCCTCCTCCCCCAGGAGAAACCCTATCTCCCCTCCTCAATGTCACCTGGAAGCAGGGATCTGCTTTCAGCCCCATCCTGCCACCACCGCTCTGTTACCGACAGCGACGCGTACTAAGTGGCTCTGTCGCCCTGCTGAAATCCTCAGCAGTAGTGCTGGCTCCAGGGATCTGCACCCAGGAACTGCGGAGATGCACCAGGATAACCGCTGAAGAGGGTTAACTCTTTGGGATCCTCCCCGCTAGGTCCTGCTCCCAGAGCAGGGGAGCAGGGGATCCGGCAGGGCGATGCAGTGAACAAGCTGGAGAGATGATTGAAAGAGGTGGGGAAATACCCCATGGATCAGATCCGATAGGATCCAGCCTGAGAGGCACAAAGGAGAGGGGAGGACTCCCCAAAACCAAGGATGGAGATGGGAGAAGGTTTCATGGAATGAGAAAGACAACAAGAAAATGCAATTTAACTCTGGCAGAAGACAGTCAGAGTAGGGAGGTGAAGGGATTGTGTCTTGTCTGGCACAAGAGAACAATGACTTTATCTCCAGCTGTTTGAGGAAAGAATCTATGAAGCTGTGAAATGCCTCATTCATGGATTCCTGAGGATTTCTTCTTTCCTTAGACTCAAACAAGCATTTCATGGCTTCATCCAAGGACTCCAGTTAACCCAGTGTTGCAAGTGGAGGTTGACCCGGGAATTCCAAAGCAGGATTTGAATCCATCTTCTTGCAGATGAGGCAGGAGCCTTGGTCAGAATCCGCTGCAAAAGGTGTTAAAAATTAGACAAATGAGGGAAGTCTTTAGGAAGTCACAAAAGAGCTCACCTAGATGGTTGCAAGGGAGTCCTGTTTGGGTAACGTGTCTTTGGGTAGCATGTCTTTGGGTAACACTCCTTCCATGCCGTGTACATGGTCACTGACACCCAGGTCCACCAGCCTTTCTAATCCAATTTCCTTACCCTGAGGAATAAACCAAGAGGGCCTGTGTACGTGCCTGGACTGTCTCTACCCAAGAGATGACATGATTAGCCCAAGGTTTTTAATTCAGATGTATGGACCTCAATCTCCATATCCACCCAGTCACGGGGAAAGTGTAAAGAGCTTGTCACTCACAACTTGTAAGTGAAAAACTGGACAGCTGTCAAGATCTATTGAAGACCCTTCTTGCTGTCATATCAACTCTTCAGAGGATTTTCAGTGGTTCCCAAGCTTGGCAGTCCAGACTCTGCTAAGATCCCGTTCAGTGTTCAAATTAACATACAGTGAATGTCCCTTGGTGTTCATTGCAACCATCAAAATATGGTACATACGTATTACGACCCCTAAGAGGAGGCAGGTTTGTGGTGAGTGGGGTGCAAAGCGACTGGGTTTGGTGGAAATTTTCATTATGATTTGAAGTTATAACACTTCCAGTTTGAGGGAGAAAATGAAGAGATGGCTCGTGGGAGGGTGATGCTGCCAGCAGCCACCATGAATGGGCATCTAGAAGTGCTTGTCATTCATGTACAGATCTGACGTATCCCAAAAAGTCACATCCAGGTTTATCTGTTAAACCTGGGCTCCTGGCCCTTCTGCTACCCATTTGAGGGATGTGCTGGCTTCCAGCACCTAGGTTTCCAGCTGGACAACAAGGTGAAGCCCAGGTGCAGAGCAGAAGTGGGCTAACGTGGGCTAACACGTGCTAAGGTTCACCCTAAAAGGGGACAAGGCAATAGGTGTGCGACTAGACTTGGGAGCTGGAAGCATTCCCATGTCCCACAGATTAGAAGTAACTGAGGATCCCACATGCCATCTGGAAGGTGAAAAGCAACCCCAAAGCAGCAAGAAAGCATAATCGTTTACAGTCCCACTGAGCACAGCATGTAGATTTTGCATGGAGGACCGAGATGCTGATGCCTCCTGTATTGTTGTTCATGGGATTGCATTGAGAAGAAGGGCTGTTGTGGACAGTTCTAGACATTTCTAGCCAGGGTGTGATGCAGGTGTGGGGGTAAGAAAGCTCAGACTGAGCTAGATGACTGCAGTGCTCATTCTGCAGCCTTTCACAAACCAAATACTCCAAGGATAGGAGGGAAACCAGTTCTGCAACAATCTGCCTTGGCTTTTGGCCTGGAAATGAGGAAGAGCATTAACTCTGATGTGTTGGCGGGGGCGGGCACAAGGAATTTTGTTAAGTAGTTAATGGACGCAGAATTTGGTCAGTCCTGTGGCACCGACTCTTGCTAACTCAGGGATTTTAACAACCCTCTGGGATGCAGGCTTGGATAAAAGTGCTCTGAAAGCAGACACCCTCTGGCTGTGCACTGGGATGGCTGTGGGGGAAACCTGGCTGCTGGAGGGATATTAGCTCAGAGGCAGAGTCCCCTCACTGAGACGCCTGCTCAGCATATAAAGCTGGGGGAAGAAGAAGGAAGGGTGGAAATGTTCAGAGTGATGGCATTTTGTCTCCCCAAGTCACCGTTAGGCGTGAGGGAGCCCTGCTTTCCTGGGGAGGGCTGAACACCTGCCTGCCGATGGGAAGGAGTGAATGAATTCCTTGTTTTGCTTTGCTTGTGTGCGCGGCTTTTGCTTTACCTATTAATAAACTGTCTTTATCTCAACCCACGAGTTTTCTCACTTTTACTCTTCTGATTCTCTCCCCCATCCCACCGGGGGGGAGTGAGCGAGCGGCTCAGTGGTGCCTATTTGCCAGCTGGGATTAAACCACGACACCTGCTCATGGCAGCACAGTGGCCATTAGCATCCCTTGCTCCATGGTCCTCCTGCAGCATCCTTGGCTGGCATCCCTTTTTTGCTAGTCTGGGCGAGCTAATGAGATCACAGCCCTTGGTGGGGAGCTGATAACAAGCGAGTAATTCCTCGGTTCCCGACTCAGCAGAGGTTGGCGTCACCGGGTGAGTGACATGGTTTAAAGAAAACCCCGTTTGTGGCCAAGATCCTTAAGGATTCCCCCGTCCTGCTTTGCCCTCCCTCCTTATCTTGTTCTGCACCAAGATTTCCGGCATGGAGCAGCTGGGGAATAAAATGTGAACCTTTCTGGTTTGGTCTCCCAGGCTCTGCTGGAGGCTAAGTGAGGTTAATAACCGAACACGCCGGGAGGTATTGAGGAAAGAGACAGGGGAAAAAGCTCCGTCCCTGATCTGATAGTGATAAACGATTGGAGATAGGATATCTGATTTCTTCTCTCTGGTGGTCTCTACAGTAACAGCTTCCAGGCGAGCGTGTCAGCCATTCATTAAAGGAAAATGGCAAAGATTATCGCTAATATCTTGAAGATTAGTTAGATAAATATACGCTGCAGAGGAATATGCAGAGGGCCAGGTCTGTGGCTGCTGCAAAACGCTCTGGCTTCATTGACTGAGCTAAACCAATTTGCATCCACTGCCGTGCACGGCGCTCATAAAGCTGATCTGCAGTGTTTGGATGTGTTTGTAAACACACAGCGTGCATGCACTTAATGCGCACCCGCTTCCTCCTTTTGCGGTTAGAAGCACAGAAAATTTTACTGGGGGAGCGGACTGCAAACGCAAAGTCATTTGCTAAATGATCCCCAGCAAACTCGGAGCGAGATTTAAGAATGATACAGATGACCATATGAAGTGGTCAGTCAGCCAGGATGGAGATATCGGTTGCTAATGGAAGTCCTCACCTAGATAACTTCTAGATGGTTGAAAAGTGTCGGGATGCTTCCAAAAACACAGAGCGGGAAAGGAAGTTTTTCCCACGAGAAGTTGCAAATAGAAATCCTCTTGATAATTTTTTTAACTGAAAATTGCATTTTTTTTCACAAGTCAAGTACAAAAAACCTGCTCTAAGCTGGCCCTTCTTGAGTAGGGAGGGATTGGAGCAGAGATTTCCAGAGGTCCCATCCAACCTAAATCACTCTTGTGAATGTGAACAGGAAGCTTTGCTGCAGAGCAGCTTTCTGAAAGAAAGGGATACCCAGCACTCAGTGTCAAATGTTGTTTTGTTTCCTTTTTAAAAACCAGCAAGCAGAAACACTCGTGGTGCTAAGTCAAATGAGGCAAAAACTGTTGTTTCATATTGACGTAAGTGTCAGCTCTTGTTTCTCTTCTTTTAAACTTGAAAGCCAAAGTCACATTTTAAGTCAAAACAGAGGAGAAATGCAAGGGATGCTGGAAGGGAACCAGCGTTTGGAACCACCATTTTGCTGTGCAAGGAGAAACCAGGGAAGCTGGCCCCTTGAGTAGGGAGGGATTGGAGCAGAGATTTCCAGAGGTCCCATCCAACCTAAATCACTCTTGTGAATGTGAACAGGAAGCTTTGCTGCAGAGCAGCTTTCTGAAAGAAAGGGATACCCAGCACTCAGTGTCAAATGTTGTTTTGTTTCCTTTTTAAAAACCAGCAAGCAGAAACACTCGTGGTGCTAAGTCAAATGAGGCAAAAACTGTTGTTTCATATTGACGCAAGTGTCAGCTCTTGTTTCTCTTCTTTTAAACTTGAAAGCCAAAGTCACATTTTAAGTCAAAACAGAGGAGAAATGCAAGGGATGCTGGAAGGGAACCAGCGTTTGGAACCACCATTTTGCTGTGCAAGGAGAAACCAGGGGGAAAAGCTCCAGCCCTCGCTCCGTCCTTTGGCTTGGTTTGTTGTGGGAAAGGGGCGAGCGTGGCCACGTTTTTCTGGCACAGGTTGGACTCACCCGAGGGCTGGCTGGGTTTGGGATGCCAAGTCCAACGCTGAGCAAACGGAGATATTTTGGCCCCCCTGCATCCCTCTTGTCGCAGAGGGATGTCCCTCAGAGGACGGGACACTGCTGTTGTCATTTTGGCCTGGGCTAGAGCTGCTAAATGATGGAGGGTTCATGGATTTTTTCTTTCCTTAAATAGTGGGCTTGCTTTTTTTATTAGCACTTTAAGAGGTCCCTTCTTGCTGATTTTTCTGGTCCCTCACTGCCTGACCCTCCTTGGTAGAGCACCACTGAGCAGAAAGTGTCTCTGGCATGGCTGGAAAGCCCCGGTCTAGGGGGAGCAGCAAGAGAGGTGAAGGGACCTGGGGGTGACCCCACATCCCTGTGGTCATTGAGGCCAGGGCTGTGAGTCTGTTGTCATTTTACCCTTCTAGGTTATGAATCAGGCTGGTGAAGCATCTTAAGAAGCCAGCAGAAACCATGGAGGTCAGAGTTTGATGTCTGGCCAACCCTCTCGCCCAACCCATCTTCACTAGTACCCTTAAATACCCTAAAATAACTGCAACCCGTTGCTTGATTTCTAGCAAATCCACCAAAGGGGTGGACGTTGCAGGGGGGGAATGGCTTTTCTGCAAGGTTTGCAAAAAAGGGGCTTCTGGGGGCAGAAGAATGGGCCCTCAGTAGACTCCAGGCACCTCTGATGGCACAGGGCTCTCGGAGACGTCTCAGCTGCAGGGAGGGTCTGGTGGCCTCCAGGGTACCAAAATTGCTCCTGTGCAGGCACAAAACCCATATGCGCAGCTGTAACAGAAAAAAACCCAACCTTTCCACAGCAGGAATTTCCACTGGAGCAGGCAGGGCTGAAGCTAACGGGGAGGTACGAGAGAGAAAAAAGAGAAAAAAAAAAAAAAAAAAGGCAGGAAGATTTACATGAAATATGGCAGGTTTTAACCTTTTTCTCTCCCCCGATGTCTCCTCCGTGCTCCCCAATTTTCCTCCCCCACCCCACCGTGACAGCCCTCCCTTCCTCGTGCAATAAACAGAGATGGCTGCAAAACAAAGAGCTGGCGCTTTTTTTTTTTTTTATTATTATTTGCCACCTCTGCATTCAGATGGAGGTGGGATGCTCTGTGTGTGTGTGTGTGTGTGTGTGTGTGTGTGATGAAATTCAGGCCAAGCAGGCAGTGTACAGAATTCAGCCGCCCTCAGCAGTAAATACTAGCAGGAGCAGCAGGATTGAAAGAGCTGGCGGAGATGAGAAAAGAAAGGATGTGCGTAATTGCACACTCGAAATGCCACCTTCGATTGCGGCTGCAGATAAGCCAGCCTGTTCCCTGCCACAGCCCCACAGAGCACTGCCAGGGCACTGCCGATTCCCCAGCACCGTCCCGCCTCAGGATATGACGACTTCAAAAAAATCCATAATAAAATCAGCCCATATATTCCCCCCCCCCCCCCCCCCGC